>NC_026159.1:912086-926386 GCF_000512975.1 Sesamum indicum
TTGTTTAAGGCGTCTCTTTGCAGCCTGCGTGCAAACAGAACCCGGTTCACAACAATAAAACATGTATAGCTCGCCCTGGATAAAAAAGAAAAGAGAGTGTCGAAACCTGAAAATGAAGATGGAGATGAAACTGAAGAGCGGGCGCAGATATATCGAGACAGCATGAATCAAATAAAGCAGTTTTTGGCAGAGAAAGCGAGTAGTAGAACCGGCCATGTTCAAGACGGCTCAACAGAAACGCGTTTTGAGAGAACCATGAAGGCTGCTGTATGTAATATTCAGTTGGAAGCAAAGAAACAAGGGGAACACATTTATGGCTGCTTTGAATATTTCAAACAGGGAATGGACCTCGTACCTGTAAAAAAAACACCAAAGAAGACGGAGTTGGCGTCAAAAATAACAAACACCATCAAGATTTGGGAGAAATCTTGGGTGAGAAGAAGTTGAAATCCGACCTAATTGGAGAATATGAGGGGAGATGAGATTTGAAAGAAAGAATTGAGGGAAGACAGTTACCCGCCAGCGACTTGGCCTTAGAGCCTAGGAATCCTCTCCAATCTCATCTCTTACATGAAATGAAACATGCATGAAAATCATAACCCACAAGGACAAAATCCTAAGTCTTCTATGGCAGAGTTTATCAGACTTATCGCTTCAGAGGTCGGTTCGTGCTGGTCATTTGTGTGTGTGTGTGTGTGAGAAAGACAGGGGACACAGAGAGAGCGATGAAATTGGAAACTTTGGTATTTGACAATCAGAATTTTTGGACACACTATACACTCTACAGTAGGAGAAAATCGAAGAGTAGGGCCAATATCTCTCTATTTTAACACTGACCCTCTCTTGGTGTTTAATTTTTCTATTTCTCAAATTAAAACAGTAAGTCTAAGTAATTAAACAATATATTAATTTAATTAGTATATAAATATAATTAAAAATTACAAATTACTATAAACTTACTTAAAAATAAAACAAATACATGCACGTATATAGTGGAACTTGTATTTATTGGCTCGAACTAAATTATATTTCTTTATTTCTATCTCTATATTTAAAAAATAAATCAATAAAAAGAGAGAAGAAGAGAGACGACATTATAGAAGGAGTAAATTTTCAAACAAAAATTCAATTATTAATAATTTATAAAAACCTGGAAACTTAAGGTGGACATCTAGAAGATTTGAGTTTGAATTTATTTAAATTGATAATAAATATATAGGAGGCGGTAGAGTGGTAGGCAAAGACCCGTCCCCTACAACCTCTACAAGTGGTGGAGGGCTGCCTGTCTCAAACTCCATTGGCCAAACCCAATTTATGTTCATTATTATTATTATTGTGTTCCGCCATTCAATTGCTCATAATTATGATCCAATTTACTAAAATCTGTTGCCGCCTATTTATGAGGCCGCAGCGTAATTGAACAGGTGTTGATTTACATTTATATTTCATTTTCTCTCACCCTAATAATTCAATGCAATTTTATTCTGATTAATTAATCACCAGGGGATTGCCCTAAACTTATTCTATATTTATATCCGCGGGCTATGTCTTGCCTTATTCCAATCTAATTTTATCCTGATTTACACCCAAACAATAATGTATTATTTTCTTTTCCTTTCTGCATGTTTCTATATACCCAAAAAAAAAAATGATAATCAATTCATTATGTCAATCGGCAATTCGATATTTATTAAAAATCAAGTTCATCAAAACAAAAAATGAGTTTTATATAAATAAGATAAATAATCATACATTTGACAGTGGTATAGTTATAATTCAACATTTTTTAGGGCTATAAAACCCAAATCTCAACCTCGAGTATTAAGAACAAGACTTGGTCAATAATGGTTATAGTTGGTGATCGAAATATGATTGTGTTCTTGTATTCTAATATTTATTTAATTATTTTTATTCCTAATTCTCGACTTTATTTTATTTTGTTTAGTTAGTACTTAAGTTGAAATTCAAGGGATTCTTGTTTTATTTATTTATTTATTGTTTTGCAGATGGGGCCGTCAAAACCTGTTATATTATACGGGTGCACGAAAATAAAACTACCAGTCAAGTAAATAAATTTAAAAAAGAAAATAGAATAATACATTTCTCATCAATCACATATTGGAAATTTAGGTAGGTAGGAAAAGGAATTTCAAAAGAAGATGATGTCAGTTGTGAAATTTCCATCACTATAGTGCGCAGTGAAACCCACTTCTTCAACTTATAATTTATTTATATAAAATAATCATATTTACATATACCCCTAAAAAATATCAATAATATTATAAAAATCACTTCTAATTATATTTTTTTGATTGCCAGTAGCTAACTTATATAATTAAGTAAAAAAAATATAAATAAATCTGAAATTAAAAAATATAAATGTAATGATCCCTCCAAGGTTGTCAATTTTTGGAACAATGTTAAAAATGGGAAAAGAATAAATAAAGGAGGGTTGAGGCAAGTCCTGAGTCCTCCCAAACGCACAATGTCGTTTTTCGACCAAGTCGTGGTCATTGTAATGCCGTGTGGAATGGGTGTTACACGCTTTTTGCACATCGCCACGCCTAACTCAATACTAATTGTGGCGATTCAGGAATAATTAATATAAACGCAAGTTATTTGTTCATTTCTCGCTCTTTTAAATTCCCGACAATGCTCCTGTTCCGGCCTACCAAATCTTTGGGTGTTTTTCATGAGGTGGAGTCCAAACGCACGCACAACATTATTTTATGTATGACTAATTATAATAATTGAAGAAAATGGGGGTAAGTTTTAATTATTTCATAATCTTTTTTTATTTTTTGTCTTTTGAATTTTTTATTCATTATGAAAACCAATCCACATTTTTTTATTATAAAAAATTCAATTTTATTACTAAAATAATGTCTTATGGGGCTTCCTTTCGTGTTCCCGCTAATCAACATTGTATAGAAAAAAGAAGGATGATTATATTAAATAGAAATTTTCTTACACGACAACATCAAATATTTTATTTTTCTGGTTGGATGTACAAAATCCATATGTACAAGATACTAAAAACAAACATTAGACTATTAAATAATATAATTATGATATTCATTTGTGATAGATAGTGCAGACTGTAAATCTGACTTAAAAGGGTGTTTGGCCAAACTTATTCAAATTGTTTTAATTATAAATTCCTATTTAGTATATATAGTTTAAGAGTTTAAAAATATTAAATTTTATTTTAAAAATAAAATTTTAAATTATTTAAATAAATAAAATACTAAAAAAATTATAAAATATTAGAGTATTTGGCATAATAAAACTCGTTATATTAAGATCATGAGAAGAAAAAAATCCACCAAAACATTATAACCTAGAATTATATCACAAATATTCCTACCTCGGCCAAAAGATAAAGATTAAATATGACAAAATAAATGAGGGTGTTTAGGTCTCTTAAAATATTAAAATTTAAAACTTCAAAGAGCCTATAATAGAAGATTGGTCGAGCTTATTTTTTGAAGTAGATTATAACATTTCATAATATTTTATTTTGGGATTTTATAAAAATTATGAAATGATTTACTAGAGATTACATGCTAAGGCAAACACCCTCTTATGGTCGACTTTCGGGTTTAAGAATTAATTGTGTTTCTGTGTTGAGACCAATTTTTATTGGGCCGACAACCGATAATTGGGTGGAGGTGGACTCAATGCCCATAGCCATAGGATTTGTAGTTGGAGTTTTACTTTAAAAGTTGAATAAGGGCCATGTTGGGTTTGGACTACCTAATTAGTTGTCCCAAAACAGCACTCTAATTTTGTGTCTGGAGTATCAATCGCAGTTATTCATGAATGTTTGTTTCAAGTGGATCTCATGCAAAGGGCCAGCACCCCGTATGTTGCGAGCATGCATGTTGATCTGCGATACCTAAAAATTATATTATTATGACTTTAAAATTTCGAATTATGAACTTTATTCATTTATTTTTTCTAGAAGAGGTAAAAAAAATGATACCTTTATATTTTACTTATTCAGCACTATCAAACCTCTTGGACCATGTTTGATTTACGAAGCTTGATAAATATATTTCTAATGCTCTAATTTTTAAATAAAAAGATATTAGTAATTCATTTTTTCAAACATATAATGGAATTTTAGCAAAAAAATATAAATTTTTTTAAATCTACTCATTCAGCACTGTCCCTCGGCATACCCCATGTTGAAGTTTGTTGGTTTACAGTGCTTAAAATTATATCACTAGAAAATATTTAACATTTAGTTATGACAAATTGACATCATGCAATGGTTGTTGGCTATTTATTATTGTTAAAAGTCATGACAAAAATAATTGGGATAATTACACTCTCCTCCCCTAAGGTTTGCTGTAATTACACATACACTTTCTGTAGTTTGAAAAATTACATCTAGTACTCCAGACGTTGCTTTCATCTAACAAATAAGTCTCTCATTAGTCAAAATTCACTGAATTTGCTGATATTGACAAAAAAAAAAAAAATTGAATGAAAATTGATATCTACCTTTGACTTATTACTGACTTATTGCAGGTCAAATGTTTTTTTTCAAACTAAACTACACTTATAATGGTGAAATATACCTCTTCATATACATTAATACGTGAAGACGAATTACAATAATTTGATCATTAAAAAAATATTTGACTTACTATAAGTTAGTAATAAGTCAATCATGGGTAAATATAGATTTTTTTTTAATTTTTTTGTTAATATTAACAAATTCGATGATTTCGACAAACATAGGGCTTATTTGTCGGATTGAAGCAAACTTTAGGGGTGCTAGATGTAATTTTTTCAAATTATAGAGGGTTTATATATAATTACGCCATACCTCGGGAGAGGAGAGTGTAATTATCCCAAAATAATTTTCATGAAAGATAATCTAAATTGTTGTATCGATTTTTCTATTAACCATAAATAATTATTTACTACGATTTTAATCCATAGTCAATAATAAATTTTCTTCCAGTTATTTTATGACTCTATATTTGAAGTACGGACTTTATCCATCTATTTTTCTAAGAGGAGTAAAAAGTATGTGAAGTTTTAGTAAGAATATAATATTTTTATAATTTATTTGTTTAGCAGAACCCTCGCCAACTTCCATGTTAGCGGCACGTTTACTTTGTAGAGCTTGAAAATATATTTCTACGGACGTTATTAATTTATTTTCTTTATGAGGAGTAAAAAGTATTGGAATTTCCAGCAAAAAAATACGAGTCGTTTATAAAAAATTGCAATTTCGGACCGTAATTTAGGGGGCTGGAACAATTTTGGTCCTGCACGAATTAATTTTTATAATTTAGTCCTGTTTAAATTTTGGTCCCATCTGGCCGAAAAGCCCCAATTATAAAGGTTATGCATCCAACACATGTGTTTTCTCGATCAAAAAAGGCTAACATTGCCAAATCTTTAAAGTTATATGAGTAAATTGCAAAATTGTTCATACACAATTAAAATTGCCACTCCCTACATTACATGATGAAAATTGTATATTTTCCCCTGCAGAGTTTAGATATAGACGACTGTGAAGCTATACGTGGATCAGTCGTGACGACTTCCATGTTTCACTTCTGAAAATATATAGTTCGAATACGGATTTCTCTCAATCAGAAAATGAGAAAAGATGCTTTCTGATCGACGCCTTTTCAACTTTCATTAGTCTTGGAAGAATTGATATACGATAGTGAGAAGTAAATTATCAATTGACGTACATACCAACGTATAAATTTCTTCCAATGTCATCAATGCACTACTGTCCGTGAAATATTTCTTTTATTTATTTTTTATCGTATTAAATTGTTCAATATTATATATGGTATTTATCAACTGATTAATTAATGTCACAATTAATTCTTCATCATCCTGCGGTGGCAAGTATTAGACTTCGCAGTGTTGCCCAAATCAATATTTTTCTGATTGAAAATTACTGTTATTAGACGTACGAGTAATTATTTATCTTACTAAATATATGAATATATTGTTAATTTCTTAACAATATGTTAATATGATAATGAAATAAATAATTAAATTCACTTAAAAAATGAAAGAATTATCATACTGGGAATCGAGTAACAGTGGTAGGTATTAATGAGGATTCTTTAATACTACAAATAACTGTGTTTGAATCGAATCTATATATATATTATAACACTAGCGTACCCACCAATCAACATTAAGAAAGTACAGTAAATCAGTGGACCATCGCCGCGTGCTAATGTTTGCTTATTGCCTGTTCAAAACATGCTAAACACTTATTAATAATATATCAAAAAGAAAACATCCATCATCCATCAATTAATATTATCCCCTCCCTTCCCTTCCCCAGGGTTTCTTCAACAGTATCTTGCTTTTCAAACATGCTGAGATTGTTGTTCCCGGATTTCGGTCCTCATACAGCTACCAACACTGATAAATCATGTTATAAGTAATACAAATTAAGATAAGGTACAGCTGTTCAACGAAGAATAGCAAAAATTAAGAAATATTGTTCGTAAAACCATGAGATTTTTATTTTTATTTCGGATAGTCGAGTTCTTGTACATATGCATATATATATGTGTGTGTGTGTGTCTGAATCCACACACGCAGTTATTACTTCATTGGCATTTTTATCACAATTGATTTTGTTAGAATTAAGTCTTGATCTTATTAATTTTCTAATCTTGGTCCGGAAAATCTAAATTCAGACTTAGGGCGTATATATAAATCCCATAAGTAATGGTAAAGTTAACAGAATATATATATATACCACCTGCCCTGCTGAATAATATATAGGACCCAATTAGTGTTAGCATTTGTTTCAAACACTTAAACTAATAAACTTTTGTGAAGCTGTGATTACAATATTGCTTAACTTAGTTACTCCTTATTTGAATTATAATTAAGCTAAGCTTCTAGAATGGATATTGACAGAGGTCCTCTCCTGCAGGATTGATAATTTGGTTGATGATGGTCGTCCCCACCACCATAAATCCTCATTTATTTGGCCCACATGCACCCATAGATATATCCATCAAGATTGAAATCTCAATCAATTCAATAATAGTCTGTGAATCGTGTTTGAATTGGCAACAATTTATATATATATATATGTGTGTGTGTAGATTTGGATCTGATGAGGGTCTCGACGCCAGCACACAGACTTCCCTTATCATATTATGGATGATTATAACAAAAACCAAAGTTTAATGCACTGTTGTTGAATAGCATTTGATGGGCAGAAACCTTACAATTGTCGTGTTCCATGTTTTTTCTTTGAATGCATAGGACTGCGGAAACGTTTTTCCTAGTAATTATGTGTAATTTTGGTTTTGGGTGGTGATCAGCTGGTTAATTAATTAATTAAGCATTATCCATCCTGTAAATAAAAGTGTAAGAGGGATTAATTCCCATATCATGTTGACATAATATCAAAGGTGATGCACAAATTACAATGTACATAGAGAAGAAAAGAGCAAAAAGGAAAAGGTTCTTGAAAACAACTTCCCATTGAAAATAGGAGGAGAGTAATTGCAATTTACAATTAGACGCATCAGTTATTACCACAGTAAGCATGCAAACCTTAATTACTACTTTGACGTATTTATTGTGGAGAGAGAGAGAGAGAGAGAGAGTAACATGCATTAACATTGTGACTTTGTGAGGGAAAGAAATTAGGGAAAAGAGAATGGGCGAAATTAGGGTTTTTTTTTTTTTCTTTTGCAATGTGCAGAGGGGCAAAGGACATTGAATGCAACGCGGTTTTGGTGAGGCAGCAGAGCGAGAATAGAAGAACATATATAGCTGACTTTAGGGAGTGGATGGTGGGAGTAAATGCATTTGCTGTCAACTTTTGACTCTAGCTAGCTCTTGGAGTCCATTGCTTTTTTTTCAGGTCAGCGTCATCATTTAGAGAAACAGTATAGATCTGCAGCAGCAGCAGCTGCTTCTCTCTTATCTACTACTATATATGCAGATCAAACAACCTTAGCCCATTAGACCTTTGTCTCTGCAGTTTCAAACAAGGAAGAGAAAATTAAGTAAAGAGAGAAAGAGAGCAAAAAGATAAATAATTCAAGTTGAATCAGTGGATAAGTGTAAATGGGGAGGCCGCCTTGCTGTGACAAAGTTGGAGTGAAGAAAGGGCCATGGACTCCTGAAGAAGATATAATGCTGGTTTCATATGTTCAAGAACATGGTCCTGGAAATTGGAGGGCTGTTCCTGCTACTACAGGTCATAATCCTTTTTCCTTTGTTTTTTTCTGTGCAAGCTACCTACCTACCTACCTTGTTTTCTACTTCTAAACTTTGCTCAAATACATCGCTTTTTTGTTGTGGGTTATTGGATTTAGAATATTTTTTTGTGAATTTTGGTTGAGGGTTTGCTGAATTTGTATTTGTGTTTGCTTTTTTTCCAGGGCTGAGGAGATGTAGTAAGAGTTGTAGATTAAGATGGACTAATTATCTTCGACCTGGAATTAAACGCGGTAGCTTCACTGATCATGAGGAGAAGATGATTATTCAACTTCAAGCCCTTTTAGGCAACAAGTAAGCTTCCCAGGCCAGCTAACATATATATATATATATGTGTGTGTGTGTGATCATACTTAATTTCCAATTGTAGAAAGAAGTCAGGTTTGGCTTTGGGATTAACGTTCAAGTTTTCAGTATTAATTAATAAACTGCAAAACTAAACTGATCATCTTCATGATTTGTCTTTGCAGATGGGCTGCCATAGCCTCTTATCTCCCTGAAAGAACAGACAATGACATAAAAAACTACTGGAATACCCATCTGATGAAGAAGCTCAAAAAGCTTCAAAACGGGTCCAGTGGCAGTGATCACAAATCCGGAAACGATCATGGATTCTCCTCAACTTCACATTCAATATCTAGGGGGCAGTGGGAGAGACGGCTCCAGGCCGATATCAACACTGCCAAACAGGCCCTTCATGATGCACTATCATTTGAAAACAAAAGCCATTTGCCTGAATTGCTGGCTCCTTCCAATGGCTGCTTTTCTAACACAAACCCTGATCACCAGGCATTTTCCTATGCATCAAGCACTGAAAACATAGCAAGGTTGCTCAAAGAATGGGTGAAGAATACACCAAAACATGAAGAATCTAAGTGTTCAAGTACTCAGGATTCATCAAACAATGCCATGAATTATATGGATTCCACTTGTAGTGAAGAAACTCGTGCTCCCAGCACTGCAAGCAAAAGCGGGATCGATTTATCTGAGGCATTTGATTCCTTGTTTGGTTTTGGGACTTTTGAATCTTCAAGTCCTGATGAATTTTCAAGATCCACTTCTCCTAGCCTTGTTCAGGATGAAATCAAATCCGACCCGAATACACTTGCCCCGTTATCCACGCTGGAGAGTTGGCTGCTCGACGATCAAGGGAAGGATTATCTTTCTAATTTCTCATTTGATGAGAATCCGGACTTATTTTAGAAAGGATAATTAGGATTATTATCATATATATGTTTGGTGGGAAAATTGATTTTTTTTTTTTTCCGGGATATTTTTTGTTCTAGGCGCTGCTGACACTAAGCATTTTTTGCTTCACTTTTTTGTCCAGTCCATGTACGGCCGGAAATATTGATGTTAAATGTTAATCATCTTCTAATCAATTTAATTAGTCATGTATTTAACAGCTAGCAGTGTATATATTGTCTATTCGTACTAGCTAGTTTGCACTAAGTAGTAATACATTTCATTTATCCTAGGTTAGGGTAATTATGTCTTATAAAGCTGTTCGTGCATAGTTTCTTCCACATAAATCTGGCAATCAATCCTCAAATCAGTAGTCTGTGCCTCAGTAGTGAATGCGAGTAACGTAGGGACGGATGGAATCATCACTCCACTTGCTTCGCCCTATAACCAAATCTGAATTATTTATAGCAAATTTAAGTGGTTAATCAGTAAATTGAGGGTAAATATCTGATTTTTTATTCAATTTTTTTTTTTGTTATTATTAGTAAATTCGATAAATTTTTACAAATGAAAGGATTTAGTTGTTGGACATAAATAAACTTCAAGAGGTTTTAGGTGTAACTTTTCAAACAATGAAAAATTTATGTATTATTACACCAAATCCAAAGAGAATGCAGCGTAAAAAATACCTTTAATTTAAGACATTATCATATTACATCAAACAATTCACAAATTCATTCTATATTCCTCACTACAAAGGAGTGATATTTCGACGCGAGTTAATTCTTTATTGAAAAAATTATATTTTTGGTCCTGTAATTATAAGTCATTAACAAGTTTAGTAATATAATTACTCTATTTACATGTTTAAGTCCTTTTTTTTCTTTGTTTGGTGAATTTAGTCTTATGTTGATAAATTTGATCTCTTTTGTATTGGAGTAGATTTCAATTTTTATCCTACAACTAAAAGTTGTTTGCACAACATGACTACATTTGCCAAAAAAGACCAAATATAAGATATTCAAAATTAAATAAGTCAAAAATATTGACAAAATATATAAATAGAATAAGTTGCACGACTAAAAATATTACCCAACTATAATTACAAGGTCAAAAATATAATTTTGCCTTTTTTATTTATGTTCTTTCTTTTTGTTTCTTCCTTTATCTCTCTAATTTCTATATATATCTCTTGCCCACATCTGGGAACTCATTATAAATTTCACTATTAGAGCAATATATAGAGTTTTGCTTGTTTCCACTTTCCGATATCATTTAGGTATGTTGAAATTCTTTCCCACTAATTCACATATTTCAGGGATAGAAAATTATTAAGACAGAGATTAGAGGAAATTAATATTCGTGAGATATATTGTTGAGTTGACCTAAAAATGATCAATAGATATAAATAGTTTCAGCAAATTCACCTGATTAGTAGTGTTATTTTGAACGTGACTCAAATTCACCTTATTAAATAGTTGAAATATCGTTTATTTGATAATTAATAGATAGAAAATGAAAGTTCATCCCATGCGTTATTAGTAGCTAGTGCCGTACATGTTATGGCGTGTTATAGAATATAATAAAGATCAAGATCAATCATGATAAATGGAAAATTTTTATTCAAATTAAGTTTGATTGAACAAAAAATCAGTTATAGAGCAAGTGTGATATACTTGTCATGTAATTGGTCATGTTCTCTGAACCGTACAACAATCAAGCAACAAGTATATTGCACTTTATCATGCGATTAATTCGGATCGAAACAAATTTGATTTGAGTAAAAAATTTACATGATAAAGATATATGATTCCAATTGAATGCAACGACCTCTCATCTTCTTCTTCTACTTCACATGTCTCTCAATTTGCACTTTAATAGTATTTTGTGTTGCTATCAGAGTTCACAGGGTACACCATTTTATATGGTAAGGAATTATGGCTTTCAGTTTCTAATTATTAATTCAGAAAATACTGAAAATATGTGGGCAGAAATGGGCTTCCAAATCTGCAAGATTGCCTTAAATGCTATACCCAGCATGTGAACTCTTTTATTAATCCTTTCGTCCGTGGAGGCACGCAAACAATATTCCTTCCCCCAATCGCTACCACTTCCTCATATGCCACTTAATTTCATCACCATTTCTCTATATTTATTAAGTAGCTACATCCACCTCAGAGTGATCATGTCACACACTTATCTATATATACAACGTTGTTTAGGGTTATTTATTAAAATTTAATTAAATGTGTAATACTATCAATACTTATCGTATTATAAAATATTGACCGTTTTGATTTCATGAACATCACATGTTTGTCGTTTAAAAAGAACATGCATGTTTGTTTGTAATCAATATGTGATGTGCAGTTGAATCGTTAGCCCTCTAGCTAGATGAGGGGTTCTGGATGGAGACACGTGGCCTCGTTCTTATAAACGGTGCAAAATCATATATGGCATTCGACTCATATATAGACCTCACGAGTTTGTCGCTAAAGAGATGCCTCTCTCTAAGACAACAGTACGTACAGATGCCTATGAATTTATAAGGTAATTTAAACGGGAAGGCTACCTATTTAGTACACGTAGCAGCACCGAGATTTATTTTGATTTCTAAAAGTTATTATTTGTTTTAATCTTTGTTTCCACGTACATTTATGTGTCTGTAATTTCATACTAGATGTTTTCATTAATAAAAAATAAGGGATAAAAAGAGGGGGTAGTATGATTTATGATTGAGGAATATTGCTCCAGCTTTCCTTAGCTTGATGACAAAGCAGAAAGTAAGGATGAGCGAGAGAAATAGCAGGTTAATTGTGATCACATGGTTTGGGACCCGTATTGAGCCAATGGCAGTGCGGACGCAGACGGTGCATGGACAAGATGAACACAGACAGAGGCATGTGCATCCTTCACCTTCCAATTCTATGCTCTCTGTCAACTCCTGCATGTGCCTATACTACCCTTATTAATTACTTTGATTTTAGAATAACTACATCTCCCCCAAATACCTAAATAATAAATAATTTTGGGCAGGCCTGTTAAATAATTTAATGGGCCCGGCCAGTTGGGCCATGCTACATTTTCGGAGTTTTCCGGTACAAATCCAATAAGGGCTCTATTTGTTGAAGAATTTTACACCTAAATTTAGGTGTACGGGCTTTGTGGATTTTAAGACCCAAAACTTCTATTGTGAAGCCCACTTCACTTGGACATGAATTTGTGGGTTTTATAATATCGTTTTTCTTTTGTTGTTCTGTTTTGTAAAACGACGATAATGTTGTTTCCAGAATTCAAGAAATTCAAAGAATATCGGATTTTTTTCCCTACTTAGGTTGGTTATATTATAACTAGACGAATCACCCATGTAAATTTACCGGGACCAATTCTCAAAATAGGTATAAATGGAATTGCATAGGAGTCTTGCCATCATTTCTTTTTAGTTAAGCAGTTAACACATTATAATATCAAATATTTACCAGCCGAATTTACTGTATTTTTCCTTTTATGTATTTAAATAATCTAAAAAATAAATATATGAAATACTTCTCATGATTGTTTGTAGAATAATGTTTACCAGTAAAATCTTTTGTTTTTTTATGAATAGTATTTGTAAAAAAAAAATCAAGATAAGGGCTACATATATTCTTTAAAATTGGTATTTTGAGTTTTAGACTATAATTAATTTTGTATATCGAAAGAAGTAATGAATGCAGCCCCATAACATTCTTACGTACCATAAAAGAAAATCTACATCCACTGTAATAACAAAGATTGGAGGGGCAAAAGAAGAACATTTTCAAATATTTAGGTTACGAAAATCTTGAGGTATAATGAATGAAATGAATTTCTGAGTTTTGGTGGTCCACGCACGAACGTTAAATTGGTACCCCTCACAACTTTTGTGAAAAAGAATTAAGTGGTGAATTCCTTAAAGGAAAATTTGATCTAAAATTTGCAGAAAACCCGTCCTGGATTCCCAGTTGTCAAGAGGGATCAATCAACACTGCATTTCCTCATTAATCTAAACAATTAAGACCACGAAAATTAATTGCATATGGTCACGTCTTAATGACATGGAAATTGATGGGGATTTCTGTACTCCAACTCAAAGAGGAAAAAGGGGGTTTCCTTACAAGCCTAAGATGCTCTATAAATAATTAAATTAATGGTCCCCATAGATTTTGATGATAATTAGGGTTGGGTTGGTGAGAAGCAAAGTGCCTCCTCATCTTTCACTTTCCTTCTCCAAATCACACTCACATTTTTCCTTTAATTAGGTCCCTATCAACCACATTTACTCCAAACCATCTCCTAATTCATTACAATTTAATCATCCCATAAAAACTCAAGCAATTATTTCGATTTATGCGTTTCACTCACTTTTACCTCCTATTTTCTTGACTCCACAAATATGAGGAAACCCATTCTTTATCACCAACTCCATGCACTACCAGTCCTAATCAACGCTTACCACTCATCGTATCCATTATCCTTAATCACTTTACTAATCATAATTCCATTTTAAAAGTTTGTATTACTTCCGATTTATGGCAACTATTTATACAAATCAATCACTGAGAAATTATATGTTTCGCCCCGTTACTTAGGACATGTATATTTTAAGTCTAATTACTTATAGAATTCTCAAAAATAGTTCCCAAACTTTAAAATAACTTCTCACTCTGGAAATGAGACCTTAATTTGCAAACTATGGGACTGTATATAAGAATATTTGATAATCTCATAAGTAATAGGATTAAGTTATAGAACGAAAAAAATATATGTATAATTCTTTCATTCTTTCACCTAATGATCACCTATTTAGAGGTGTTTGCAATAGCTTTGTTTTCAGCTGCAGTGTGAATTAGCTA
>NC_026159.1:926396-977637 GCF_000512975.1 Sesamum indicum
GGACAAATGATTTAATATTTATAATTTTAATACAATTGTAAAAGTTAGAAGGGAATTCTCATAGCTTTTAGCTGATCAACTTAATTAATTAGATAGTTTAAAAGCAAAAGGTGGATATAAATAATTTTTTTACTATCTCCATTAAATTAATAAATATATACCCTTATTTTAAACTATTACAAACACCGTTTAGTACCCCTAATTTAATAGGCCGGACCAAGAAATGAGCCCGTAATAGTGACAGCCATGACTCTACAAGAGGCATTAATTAGCTAGGATCGAGTTCCACCTATAAATATTCGTGACTATTTTATTAAAATCTTTGATATTAAATAGTTAGTAGTTCTGATCAAGTGAAAACTGAGGCATCATTATTAAAAAAAAAAAAAGAATAATTGTAAGTATGAGTCCTGTAAATATGAATTATTCAATTTATCTACTCATTTAGTATTTTCTTATATATATATATATAAAAGTATTTGCTGATATCAATAATGTAATAACAAAACAAAAGTAATTTCGTTAATTGCTGATTTGTGAGCTGAGATCTGAAGAACATAGGATTATGAAAATAAAATTATAATCTATGAACATAATTAACGTTGGTTGACTAATTTTTTAATTAGAATTAAAAAAAAAAATCAGAAGAGGGAGAAGAGAAATAGGTAGCTAGGGGTGGGGTGTAGTGAACAGAGGAAGGGTGGCCCGCAGCGCACCAGATGTCTTAATTACCTTCTAAAAACATAATTAAGAGTCAAATGTAATTACTTGAGGCAAAAATACTTAAAAGACGAGAAGACAGAAATGACATGAAAGATGGTACTGTATGATGTGCTTTCCTTTTAAATTTTTAATCCAATCCCATTTAGGGAAAAGATATAGCAGGCGCATGTGCACCACCACCACTATGCATATATATCATCTGTCTAATCTCATCTAATCATCCACTCACAATTATCTACCCTCTCCTTAAATCAACCTTGTATGTTTTATCGCTATTATATATATTAAAACTTATAATCTCTAACATAAAATCCTCAAGTTTGTAAAAAATGTTAATACTTATAATTTTGTAATAAATGTAAACAGATAATATTCTGAAATGTGGTTGAGTTTTCCGGGTGCATATACAACATTTCGGCTTGTATAGTTTTTGCTTCTGTGTTATATATAGTTGAACTCGAGTCATCAAAAGGATAAGAGCCACAGTCTATATTAATAAAATAAAAAACATAATTATTAAAAATTAAAAAATAAAAAAAAAAGACAGGACAAGAATTTTCAGTGAGCTGAACTATAACAAACTAGCTAGCATCGAATACACTGCCCGTAAAATAGAAAAAACCCCTATTATGGGAAAGATGTCTAAATAAATCATTTGAAAAAGAAAGCAACATACGTACCCAAAATTGGTTCAAGTTTCTTACGAGTTTGAAGTTAGATTTGGATTTGATATTATCGCATGCGCATGAAGGTACACTTAGACGCACTATAAGAAATAATGCTAATAATTATGATAAATAGCAACAAATTTAGCAAAAAATTCATTTATTAATTAATTCATATCAATCTTTTTTTATATTTATTGAATCATTTTTTTGTAGTCATGACGACGACTTTTTAATCAAATAAAATACGAGTCAAATGAAGCTAAGTTGATAAGTATGTCATCAAATTTGGCGCAACTGCGATATAAGAAATTATAAAATTATGAAGAAAATATATTGTAGCTAGGTTTATATATATATATATATATGTATTAATAAATGATTGATATGAGAGTGAAATTTGAAAGGTAATTAAAATAGAATATTAGTTGGGGGATGATAAGGATAGGTTTTGTTGACTAGGAAGGAGTTAGGTTGTGGTGAAGGCATTAATTGAGTTTGGGTGAGTAGAGGTGCAGGGGCTTAGAACATGCCATTACCAGTATCAAAACACAAGAGTAGTTGATTAAGACACACGATAAAGCCACCATCCCTATTCCACTACTATTACCCAACAAACGGCCTAATATTTTGGCCCTCTATATACGTATCCATCCCAATATTTATTTTTGCTTTGTACCTTCAAATTTATTATATTACTATATATATATTATTCATTTTGAATTTTATCAAGAAAATAAAAATTAAGACTACGCTTTAAAAATACAATTTACAACATTTAAAATATTAGTGAGGATCAATCCATGTCCAACTTTTGGTATAGATCGTATTCAACATAGCTACTTGATGGGGGTACTATACGTCAAAAAAGTACTTCATTTAAAATTGGGAATAAAAAAGCTGAGGGACCCCTTGCAAGGCTCATGGAAGGTTCGAACCCTGTCTATCCCATTTTTTTGAAAGTAGTTAAGTTAACTCTAATCGCGTACGCCGAGCTTCAATGGATTGTTGTGTTAAGACGCTCTTGTGAGAGATAGGGATAACAGAGACAAGGAACCACCGTCCCTTCGAGTAGGGCATAGGTGGCTACGTCAGAAAAACCTTAGATCTACAAGACTGACTTCACGCTCTCTAGAAGCTCACAGCAGAGGAAGGTAAAGTAATTATTCCTCGAACATAAAATCAAAGAAAATAAAGATATTGTTCACCGGGAAGGAAATTGACTTCCACAGCGAAAGGGAATACTTAACCACGTCTCGAGTCCCAGTCTCCTAGTGGTGGGATGAGTGACGTAAACAGGGGTAGGATACTCAAACCCTACTCGCCCAAAGACCCGCAACCCGGCCTGAACGAGCCCGTCGGTCTCTACCGCAAGATTGCAAACAAGAAACTTCAGGATGATGACACGTGGCCCAGATAATTCCGTACAAGTAAGCACTATAAATAACTCACAACTGAAGCATTTAAGGCAAGACATCTTTACGCTTTCTATCTTGATTATTTCTCCAAATTGCATATTTCGTCCTCGAACAT
Source organism: Sesamum indicum (assembly GCF_000512975.1). Taxonomy (NCBI): domain Eukaryota; kingdom Viridiplantae; phylum Streptophyta; class Magnoliopsida; order Lamiales; family Pedaliaceae; genus Sesamum; species Sesamum indicum. The sequence goes on from NC_026159.1 coordinate 929,318, forward strand.
AACTATCTTGAGTGTCGAAAGATTTTAATTGAGAATAAACTCGACTAGACTAACATGATTGTTTCATCCTCAGAACCCATCTTCAATGTCTGGATTGAGATATAGCGTTCTACCTTTCTTGAGTTGGGATAACATATTTCAAGCTCGTTCACTACCTACCTAGACTCAATTTCTTCATGACTATTCTTGAATTCTGATTTCTATTTTAATTTGTTAGTAATCAATTTTCTGCTAATGAATGTGCTTAATTACCAAAAAAACATAAAAGTCAAATGCCTAGCCCAAGATATATATATATTAATTATAAATTTGTGATTTTGGTGGTTTAATAACCGAGCATGCACGCGCGCACGGTTTATCTAGCTAATTAAAGTTGTGATGGAATATTATGTACACAACAATACAATAAGATTTGGGTATCTATCTCGATGCTGCTGAGACGAGGTATATATGTAGGTACATATATATAGCCCTATCGGGCATATGTGTGATTGTGATAGAATATAACTAAACTAATATTCAATGAGAGAATGTATCTGCTACCTCAAAAAAGAGAGAAAATTCAAAAAATCGTTTCAATTTAGTGATCTTTATAATTGAATGAATCTGGTTGAACCGTACGTGTAAACCACATCACTGAATCACAACAATAAAGAAACAAACAAAAATTAAATAGGCGATCCACACATATAATTAAGTATTGCATGAATAATTATATATATATATATATATATATGATAAAATTATAAAAGCAGTACGTACAGTGGAGGCGCCACTCTATAGTCTAGCTACCAAGTAGATATACAATTTAAAATTTCAAGCTCTGTAATATTAATATATATATATATATATGTGTGTGTGTGATTTTTCATAATTATAAATAAAAATTTATTATTTAAAAAAATATAAATACTCTGCTTTAATTAATTATTGTTTAGTAAATAAACTCTTATAATGGGTTGTCGGTCATCACAAAAGAGATAATTGTTAGATAGTGATTAATTTCAAAAAGTATTCGTAATTTTTCAAAATAATAAAAATTATTATATATAAAAAAATCCATTATAATTTAGTGATATATAAATATTTGAAATAGATGGTGAATGGTGAGTGGTGAGTGGACATTATTATGATAATGGAAGTGATGTTTGGAAAGGAGGAGATGAGTTTTGTAGAAGTAGTTTGGTGAGGGGAGGTGTGGGCACAGAGGTTTAGTTAAGAAATGAATTAATCCACGTACATTCCTTCTCAACCAAGTCTTTGCGCTTTACCTTTAATTAGTGTTTAGCATGCATGGGATGGGATGATGGGACCAGAGCAGATTAGGTTTATTAGCTCCTCACTTCCCATTAATCAAAACAAGTTATGGGCCTAATCAAGCAATAATTAAAAAAGGTGGAGAGGGTTTTGGCGTTGCACATTGCTATATATGCTAATAAACACTTTCCCATTGTAATGTAAGCTAATTAATTAATCAGTTGCGCCATCAATTCACAACCACCATTCCATAACATTTTACCTTCATAATACTTTTAAACTGTTTCCCACTAATTAACTACCACTCTCAAAACATTAATGACTTTTCTTTAGAAATTAAATAAAATAAAACAAAAATCAATGTATTTGCATTCAAAATTGATAGATATATACGTCTAAAAACTAATTATTTATATTCCAAGGTAAAGTTTGATTCTGGTCAAAATTTTCATTTATTTACTCCTCCCTCAATATTAATAATAATAATGATCCGGAATAGTGAATACAGTGAAAAATAAAAATTTACCTCTGGAAGTTTCTAGAAGTTTATAATTTTAAACTAAATTTACTATTGAAATAGTAGTTGAAATTTCTGGGTGTATAAATTAGAGCCCTAGGGTTAGGGTTTGGCCCTGCACCAAAAAATAACCTTAGCTTCTTTCTCTTCCACTTGCGCAGCGTTTTTTTATAATCTTAATTATTTCGATAACATCTAGTTAATTAATCTTTTAAACTCCAACAGTACTTCACATAAGAAGAAGAGATGAAGAAACGCCAAGTGGTTCTGAAGAGAGACGATCAGTTTTCTAGCAACTTTGCCAATTCTTCATTTGCTGTAAGAAGAGTGAGGTATGGGGAGTGCCAAAAGAATCACGCGGCCAATGTGGGAGGATACGCCGTAGACGGGTGCAGGGAATTCATGCCTTGTGGGGAGGAGGGGAGCAACGGGGCCCTCACCTGCGCCGCCTGTGGTTGCCACCGGAACTTCCACCGCAGGGAGGAGGAGGCGGAGGTGGTCTGCGACGGCTCCTCCCCTACTACATAAGAGTGTAAGTATATTATGTTGGAGGGGCACGTGTGGTTGCGAGTGTTGAGTGTGTGTTGTGTGTGCAAGTTTGGTGAAGGGAATATTGTGATGGGAAAATCAGGTCTTCTCAATTAATGGTTTTGTTTCTAATTTACATGAAATGAGATCGGACGTCGTACAAGTTTATATATATATATATATATATGCTTTGATTGAAGAGCTGTAAATGCTTTGGTAATTATATGTTTGGAGAGTTTATTAATTAATGTGCGGTGTGTTTGTTCTCTCTAGCTCTCTCTCTCGAAATATTTTTATGTATATGCATGGAGAGAATTAGACACACACACTGCAGCTCTAGCTAATTTGTTTCTTGTTCTTCTTTCTTTCTTGCTTTTATATTGTTTTCCCTTTTTTGGAATTTGAGAAAGATGTTTTTGTAATCAAGTGATCATTGTTCTTTCCTGTGTATTACAATTTCTATCAATACTTAAACAGAATTTCTTAGATGCAGCTCTTGTGGAATTTCCTTTACTTGATATTGCATGCGAATCCGGACATGTATGATCATTACAGCAGCGACCTAACCAATTCAAAACAACAAAAAACAGTCGTACAAGGAAATTAAGGGGGAAGGACACATCTTTATTGATAATCTCTTGTTCAAGAAGGAATTCTTTGACCGTCGCACTGTGAATTGTTCAAAGACAGAATAAGTATCTACGAATTACGTTTGGCATATGTTTCTAATTCCGATGACAATGTGGATGTAGTTTTGCAGCTGGAATTAATGATATTGATCATGTTGGTTCTATGTTTTTATGCATTATGATCACCGTGTGAAATTTTGCCTCTAATCACGGTACTAGCTCATCATATAATCCCGCAGAAATGTGATCAACCAGCAAATAACCAATCATACTTAATTGCGAAACTTGAAAATTAAGTCTTGAATTTGATTGATAATAATCTTTGCCTCCACATGAATTCCTCCATGTAAGTTTGTGTCCTTCTGAACCTTTCACATCATTCTCATTTCTTGAGGCACTTAGAATTATTAGCACAAGACATGATCTTATTATTAGTGAATTAAGTTAGTAATGGAATTGTGGAGTGCAGGGAACACATATATATGATTAAGATGAGAAAGCGTCTATATTTGTGGCAATGAGGTAAAAGGAAGGGAAGAGCACTAAGAATTGTGCTCCTCCAAAACCATATATGCTCCATTTACTCTCATGTGCATAACCCCCTTCATGGAATGGATAACAACAAAGTGCTCTCCATCGGCCGGTTAGGTATTGAGCAAACCTTTAGGTATATGTTAATTTTATTCGGGTACATGTCAATTCTATAACCTCACCATTTCATCGTTTTGGAGTTTCAAAGACTGCATTCCTTCCAACCACATTATTTTCGGATCATATATATAATAATAATGTCATGATCTTCATCATAATAAGCTGTCATGTACACACGCAAATTCTATCCATAATTATATAAATTTTCAGCAAACCTGCAGCTCATCTTCATCTTCAGATGTGTTTTTTCATAGTTCTGACAAAAATCATGGGTTAATCGAAATGTGAAGATCACGAATACAGTATTGGTAGGCATTCATTAGTTTTTAGGTAGTCACTTTTTTAAAACTGTGATGACTACTTTTGAGAAGGCAATAAGTACATCTAGTTTCTACCTGCTTGTCAAATTCATATCAATGTTAATAATCACACATACCCTATAACTAGAGCTTTGACCGACACAATTGATTGGTAAAACAGAGGTGCCCAAATTGACCTTAATTTTTAAAACATTTGGTGTTCAAACAATAAAGGGTGGGCATGCAAGTTTTACAGGGAAAGTAACGTTGTATAGATTATAATTAGTACAAGTGCAGGACAAGTAAGCCTTTGGGTCTCTCCAGACAATTTATAGCCCATGGGCTCTCACATGAGTTTTCTTTCATAAGTAGACAGATTGACTCGGATGTCCTAGCATAAATGTGTGTGCTTGGGCCGTCACAATCTTATTGTCTAGGCTATGAACTTCATGTGACCCAATTCAACATATAGCTTTTACATTACTATTCATTAGGATTCCGTCTGATTACAATATGGAGTCTGAACCCAGTTTGTGCCAATGTCAAACTAGGACTGCAAACCCCACCCCAGTCCAATGATAAAAGAATTTGAAGCAATTTCCATTGCTTTATTTGGAACAGGAAGTTCTAACTTAAGTAAGTAGTTTCCATAAATTAAGGTCATCCTTATACGGAACAAAAATTGGGATCTTACCTTAAACTTCTCATGTAATAAACACGAGATAAAGACAAAATTTCAAACTATAAAGTGAATGTACGTACCATGAGATCAATATAATAAATTATACTTTACGAGTATAATTAATTCCAGCAGAAATTGAAAAATCAATTAAAACAAAAACCGCTGAGGCACATAAATGCATGCGTATATAGAGTCTGTCTGCAGGAGAAACATGATTTAACCCACCCCACAGCCACAACATTTGTGAAAGTTTTGGTGTGGTCAAATATGTATTGGGTAGTCTTGTCAATGTTGTACGTAGCTTCTCTTTCGTTTTTTTGTCCGTGGTAAATTTTTATTTTCACAGAAAGAAAAATTAAGTGAGATTTATATATATATATATATAGAAGAGGTGAGGTTGGAATCATAATTAATAGGGTTGCAGAAACCATGTGTGGAGAATGAGAGGCTGACACACATTTAACTCAGTAGATAGAACCATATCACAAATTTCCAATCCTTGTGTTTTCTAGTACTGTGGTCACCGTTCTACTACCCCACACCCTTGTTCTACTATTTTACTGCTACTGCTGCAACAGTACTATTCATTTTACATGAATATGCCCAGTTTCTTATTCTCCACCATTTACTTTAATAGTAAAAATTCCATATAATTAAGGCCTCACAATCGAAAACGGTGCGAGTACGAGTCCCGCGGATAATGGGTGTTTGTCTACTTCTTAGTAGATTATCGTTAAATTTTTTTGTCTCGTTTGAACGTACCGAATCATTTTTTGTGTTTGCAAGATGTAATAAATTGCATACTATCAGGAAAATTGGTTGATCATATATATATATATATATATGTACTAAGAATATATCAGCACTAGTTTATAAGGACAGCTTTGATTAAGGTTTGAGGTTAATTGTTTTTCCACGAAACGTCTTTTCCTAAACCTCAAATTCCAAAGAGCTTTTCCTAATTTCAACCCATCATTGTCCCTTTATTGATGATCAATAATAGAAAATCCGAATCAATCCCAAATTTCAAACGCCATTATATTATTATTATTGTAGTAATTTGAGAGCACATGAAAAAATATAGAGCACATGGTTTCAATAATTGTAATAAATTGGAAGGTATTAGGACAAACAAAGAGAACCAATTCAAGATTGATCACGTGGAAGGGTCTTAGTTGAGGGTTGTACGTGTTCTATTAATGTTTACAAGACAGTTTGAAGATGCCGACATGGCATGAGAACATCATCAATTAACACAGTTCTCTACCCATGTTGTGGGAATTTCGAAATTAACGAGGAACCAATACTGCAAAAACTTCCATCTCATTTGGATTTTCAGTTATGAGCATGGAAGATGAATGAAAGTGGAAAAGATTACTCTTTCTGCAAGCAGCCAGCCATATTTATCTAGGCGTTGTTAACCGAGGGGGGGGGAAAATAGCAAATAATTGAAAAATAATTTGAACGCTAGAGGAAGGGCTTGAACCTTCGACCTTGTGGTTAACAGCCACACGCTCTAACCAACTGAGCTACTCCAGCTCTGGCGGCTCTACCTTTATTTTTAAGTGTCCTATCGAAACAGAGAGAGAAATGGGACAGACCAGCTTATAATTACGATAGCACCCATACAAACAGATTTTGGACCAGAGGTCCCTTTGTTAAAAGGTTATATATACAGATATCACAAAACAAAAGTTGGGTAAGGAGCCATACGCCATTTTCGTTCCCGTTTTGGTTAGACATAGAGACAATTGGTCCCTAATTTTCAAAACCTAATTCCAGAAGTTTTCACTACTTGCAATCCCAATTTCCATGGATCATAATTCATAAACGTTTCATTTCATCAATAGCCCCTATATATTCCGAACACTAAGTCTCACTGCATATGTCATTGTTGTTCTAACTTTTTATTAGTTTATTTAAGACTTTTGCTAAATTAGGAGGCCAAAACACACACACGAATTTAACTCGTGATATATTTCATAGATTCGGGTTCACAATATAAAAATCGTAAATACTTTTTCTTATCAATTTTTATTGTTATTTTCAGTTTCTTGTAATACAATAATGACGTGGAATCCATCACTTTTATATTGAACGATAAAATTATCGTTTAAAAAAAATATGGAATTGACCTTACACTCCAATAGTCTCTCTCTTTATGGTAAGGCTTGATGGGCTCAATCCAACCCGAATTGCAGCCGATGACATCATTTAATGTTTTCGGCCATATGATGTATCTCGAATCAACGACCTATAGTTGTTGACATCATCTTTTAATACGAAATACTAAATCACTAATTTTCTTCTCAAATAGTCTTTAATTTTTCTAATTAATTTAAGTGTGAGATGAGATAAATTTCCAGTTTGCAATAATCAAACAAGCTTGTTGGCGAGAACAACAGTCCAGGTACGTGGAGGACCCAAACTTGATCCCTTCCACACCCAACTGAAGCACAAAGTCGTCAGACCCTCAAGAAGTGCAAGATGCAAAAAGGCGTTTTTTCGTATTTTAGTGTTGGCCACGCTTTTAATTCAAAAATAATAATAAAAAGGGTAACAGACAAACGCCCACCGAAAATCCCTTAAGCTGACAAGTCATAGTCGAGCCTATCCAGTTGAATTTTGAACGGACGGTCATTACTTTAACAAGTCCTCCAAATATATAACTAATAAATAAATAAACAAACAAACGCCACCGTTTTGCACAAAAACTATCATTATTTTACACACACACATATATATATATAATTAATGAAAACGACACTCATCTCACCCCTTCCAGCGGAATTTATCTTAAATCAACTATAGTTCTATATCATAAATTCAATTAAAATACTATTTTGCAATATTGAATAATAATTATAAAAATGGTAGGGAGACAGAGATTTAGGTCTGAGTCTGACCTTTAATAAATTAATTTTGAAAAAATTCAACTATAGAATGGAGTTTAATTTATTAGGAGAAGTCAGCATCATGCCCGATTCTCCATCCCTACCCTAATTCCACTTCTATGCCATTCCGAAAGTGATTCAAATAATTACCAGATTCTCTCCAAAATTAACCCTATTTTTTTCAGCTCTAATTAAACATTTATTTAATTGAAAGAAAAAAAGAATTACAGGGAAAGTGTGACAGTGAGGTAGGTGAGAGATGTAAACACGCTTCTGAAATACATTACGAAGTCGCTAAAATTATTACTGTTGATAATAAGGGACCACTTTCAGAAAAAGGAAAATTGCAGAGAAAATAAAAAAGTGCAGTAGCCTTTATGCTCCTAAGGATGAGGTGGTCCTGTTTCATTTTTGGGATTTTTTTTTTTTTCTTTCCTTCAAAAATGTGTTATTAAATAGGAATGGTATTTGTGCAGAAATCAATTAAATGACTGGGTCAACAATTATACCAGTTTTCTACGCGTATTTGACCTAATTATGTGACTAGTCCAATTTTAACTGATTCCATTTGATTTTATGCCACATCTCTCAACAATCAAAGAAATTGCACTAATGATGTGTGTGTTAAGGCTGCCAATATTCTCAAAATTAATTTTATATATGAGAAATAATTAAAATCAGGGCAGCTACGTATGTAAGTGTACACCCATTACCCACCCTCCCAATTAATGAAAACCGTGGAAAATTATGTTGAAATTAAATTTATTCCAACTAAATCAATTATAATATGCATATAATTATTAATTTAAGTCTAATCAAATGAGAGGAGTGGTGCCCCATTGCAAGGTTGGGTTGTTGAATGAATGTGAAGAATTTGTGATGTGATGATGGATACCACAATATGGACTGCGCCCCTCCAACAAAACAACACTACTCATCACTCACTTCATGCCCAATTACTAAAACAAACAAGACGCAATAAGACCACCATGCTCTCTCCTCACCTTCCCATTCCAAATAATTATATACATATATATATATATATATATGTGTGTGTGTACTTAATTACCTTAAAAGCAAAGTAATATTTATAGGAATTTTTCAGATATAAGATATGTAGCTTGGGTAGGTTAGATTAGCAAACTTGGCAATCAATCATTTCTGACCACCTCCTAATAGCAATACATAGGTTATTTAATTACAACATGCACAATCTATGTTAATCATCTTATTAGTTTTACTAAGTTAAAACTAGTCGCATTAATTAAAAACATGTGTAATAGTGGAAATTAGCAATAATCATACACAAGTCCCATAATGGAGATGGATGCGTACTCGATTAAGTAAAAGATGCAAGAATAAAAGTAGAAATCAGGACACCTAAAGTACAGATTATATATAGTCGGTCATTAATTAATCAAACACCAAGTCATACTTTTTTTATATTCTGAAATATAAAGATCTCAAGTAGTACGTACGTCTTCTCTGCTCATCAGATCAGATCGGATCAGATGTATAAAGAAAGACGAGAGAGTATCTACAGAAGATGCAATAAAATAATACATGTAACCGCCCCAATTTTATGTAACACCACAACTTTTTGCTGCTTCTTCTCAGACAAACCACCCCATATGTTTCTTACACAACACTCGGATTAAACATTAAATCTTCCTACCTGAAATCTTGAAGAAGAGGATTTGATAAGGGAGGAAGAAACCCTAATAATATAAAATCATCATCAGAATTAATTATGATTAATCATGGTGGTCAACAAAACTGCAGACATTGATATGATTAGATAAGTGAAAATTAAACAAATAGAATTTCCAGTCCAATCCTTAATTCCTCCATTTCCATCCATCCATCCTCGGAAAGCTTGATCATGGCTAAGTCATCGATCATCATCATATTAATAACTAATTAAAACAAGATTAAGAAAAAGGGAAAATCTAAATAGGCAAAATTAAGAAACTAACTATTGCAGCTTTTGCTCCTCCTTCCCGTGCCTTTCATCCATTTTTCTCGCTATCTAAATACTCAATTTTAATCCATCCTCAACCCCATCAAAAGATGATCAAGAAGAAGAAGAAGAGCCGCCATTAGCACCAAGAACATGATGACCACTACTACTATCATGGAGTTGATTTTCGTTCATTTCTTGCCCATGAATATTCTGGAGTTTGATTTCACTATTTCCCTCGCGCTGGTGCTGGTAGGCTGCCGCGGCGGAGCTCATAGCACTGTAATTTATGCCATTACCGTTAGTGGTGGCTGCCGGCGGAGTGGAGATAGCAATTGTAGTACTGTTGTTAGATAAGTGGGGAGCTGGTTGATCCTTTTTAGCAAAAGTGTTCTTGTTGTTATGCATCCAGACTTTGAACACCCCTTTGTCCACGCCGATTTCCCTGCAGAATTCACTTATCACATCTTCGTCTCTCTTCTGCATTTTCCACCCCACCTTTTCAGCAAATTCATGCATTTTTTCCTTCTGATCCTGGGTGAACTTGGTGCGGAAGCGCTTCCGGCTGCCGGAGTTTAAAAGAGTTGCGGAAGCAGCGTTAATGGTGGTGGGAATTGGAGTGTTGTTATCGGGAGGTGGGCCGGACAAACCGTGGCTGAGGGCCAGCAACATGTGCGGCGCCGAGGGGTAGTACGAGGAAGAGATCGGAGGAGGCGACGGCGAATTATTGGGACTACTGCCGCTGTTGCCCCGCGGAGGAGGTGGGGGAGGGTGGTGGCGGTGGTGGGGCTGGTACTCTAGAGCCGGAGCTTGCGGTGGCCAGGCAGCGCATTTGAGGGAGGTGGGCTCGGCGGGATTAGAGGCAGGCGAGGGCATGAATTCCCCACAACCGTCGAGGGCGTGGCCGCCGAGGGCGGCGGCGTGGTTTTTCAAGCATTCTTTGTAGGTGACGACGACGGGATGGTGGAGGTGGAGGGGAGCGTGACGCTTCAAGACACCGTTGGTGAAAGGGGAGGGTTTGGCGGGCTGGATCCGGGTAGGAGTTTCAGTGTCAGCTTCAGGGGTTTTGACGGTAGAATTGCCCAACTCCATGGAAACTGAAACAACATCTAAGGTTTTGAAACCCAGAAGAGTTTAGTTTGGTATCAACAGTAGAAGACCAAATTAGGAGTATTTAGGGTTTGAAGGGAAAAACAAGAACAATGGAAAAGAAAGAACAATAATCAGCCATGTGAGAGAAGAATGAAGAGAGAATTAGGAACAAGAGAAGAGAAGAGAAGAGGGGGAGAAGGATGATGATGATGATGATGATGATGAATTGATGATGATGATGATGAGACTGTAGATAATAAAAATCTTGCTTCTGTGGTTGTCCTTGTTAACCCATTTCTCTCTCTTTTTTCTTTATATTTAAAATTTTTTTAACCTGAGTTGTAATCTGTGGTTAAGTCGAGTGTAATGTGGAGGGTGACCCCGCCAACGCCAATGCCAATCCATCACAGCTACTGCTGCTGCTGTGTCATGTGAAATCATAAATACTGCTGTTTTTCTTTTCCCTCTTTCACCACTTACCTTTTCATCCTTCCATTTGACTTTATTTTTAATCTCATTTCATTACTCCTTCTACCATACTCCAAATATACGTACATACCTATATATTATATCTGACCTCACCCTAATTGTCTTTTCCAACATTTTCACACCTAATTTGACTTTCAATCATCTTCTTCCTATTTCTTTATTCTATTCTATTATTAAGAAATATATGTATATTTCCTTTTTTTTTTTGGCCCCGGATGAGAATTGAATCTAAAAAAGTGGTTTGAGATCATTTTCTATTTCAAAAAGTGGAATTTCAATGAATTGTTGAAATCCCATTTCAAATTCTATCCCTTTCCTTTTGAGATTGATGCCTCGTTACCTTTTAAATTATAGATTTGAACTCTTTTTCTAATTATTGATTGAGGTATAATTATTGTATTATTTTTGTTAATTATTGATATTCAACATGAATGATTAAAATCAATTGATTTTAATTAATAATAATTCATCGTTCTTCTTTTAAATATATATATATACAGAAAAAGAAAAAGAAAACACAGATATTTTTGTTTTTTATTTTTGAATTGAAGTTAAAAATTGGGAGGCCCCAGGGGGCATATATGTATTATTACCATCAACCTCAACTCACCGGTATGTATGCTATAAATCACAAACAGACAAAATTAATTAGATGATCCTGCATAAACACATACATACAGACCGGTATTTCATCAATGGGGACTTATGAACGTACCCACCCTACAAAAACCGGTTTTACTTTTCTTTAAAATTCCTTGAATAAATAAAAATTTTATATGAATTAACCTCCATCAAAAAATTATATCATAATTTTTTTTAATCAATTATAATTAATATACGTAAAATCATCACTATTAAATATATATAATTAAATAATAATTATTATAATACATCAATAATTACTATTTAAATAGATATACACCAAAATACATGACAGTGGAACTCATTTTTGACAACTAAATTAAATTGGAATTCATTACATTTAAATGGGAAATTATGGATTTTTAACCACTAATCGTACGGAACATTTTGGCAGTAAATAAAGGGGGATTATATCTAATTAATAATTATTATTAAAATATAATAACACCTACTTATTAAGTTTGAATTCATAACCCTAAAATTATAATATTTTAATTTCGTCAATTGAATTATACACGATTGCCACCGAAAGAGGGAGTTAAGTAGAAGGTGATGTGTCCAATGAGGCCTAACTCAGTTGGTCAAGTTGAGGTTATGGATTCCAAATACATCTTATGCGTGAAACATTGTTTATACTAAATAGTGTGTGCATTGTTTATATTGTAATAGTAGGTGCTGATTAAATTTTATTTTATGTGATATTATTAATTAAAAATATGATTATTGTAATCATTAATATCCAATAAATATAATTATAATTTATTTATTTTAATTAACATTAATTGATTGTTGTATATTTAAAAAAAAAAAATAGTAGAAAGATGGCGTGAGAATTGTTTGTAGGGAGATTGAGGTAAAGAAAAACATATAAATAAGGGGAGGTTGAAGTTGTGGTGTGCAGGTCAGGTCTGCAGCATTTACTGAACCCCACCTTAATTTGTCAAAGGCCCCTCACACTCACACTCACACTCACTCACCGACTTTAACACTCTACCTTACTTTTCTTTACTATTCTCATTTCCCATTTTCCTGCGTCCTACTTTTCATCTTTCTCCATGCATCATTTCCCATTTCGCCCCCCAACTTCACTACATTTTTCATTTCTTACCTCCTTTCCAGTATTTTTCATTCATTTCAATTCCATTTTTTCTCCCTATTACCCTCAATTTAAATTAATTTATGTAACTGTAAAATTCCATATGTTTAACATTTTAATATCACAATTAACTAATTTATATACGGAAAAAAGTAACAATCTAAATTCAAAAGAAAAAATGAGGGATATTAATTATTTTTTTATTAATATGGTATATACTTATCTATAATAATAGTTTTTGAAAATTAAAAAAAAAAAAAACGGAAAGGGGAAGAATGAATAGGGGCAAATATGTCATATTCGAAGATTATTCATGAGGACCATCAGCTACATCCCTAAATCTAAAAGCACTTTTGTCGGATTCCATGGAATTTTGAGACGTTGAGCGTTTTGTCCAAATAAAATAATATATTTGGTTGCGAATACATTAATAAAAAATGGTATGATGTTTTGGAGTGTAGTGCATGCAAACCCTACCTGTTTATCTCAATTAAGTTAAATAACTGCGTTTAAGTCTTATAAAAAGGATACAGAGCCACGTGTTCTAAAATAACCCTGATGCCCCAACACGTATATTTCTATTATTCTCAACCACCTCCTCATTCACTGCCACGTCCCATCATTAATCTCGTATTATAACAAATTCATTAGCCTGGATAAGATATGCCTTTTCCCACAATTATTTTTTTAACTTTAGAATAAAGTAATTACACATATAGAAGTAGGAGGGGATGAGTATTAAGAAATAGGTAGGTAGGTATATATATACATATATACATACATATAGGTCTTTGCGAATGGAATTAGAATATATCAACAGTACTACTAAAGACTAATAATTCATAACCTTTATTTTATTCTGCAACTAAAGGTGGAAAACCGCTGAGACCACCCATTCACATCTCTGCTACTACCCTGCTCCAATTATTTATTTATTTTTTATATAGAAATACTGAAAATATACGTACAACTATATGGTATTATGTATATATTCTTCATATACATAGCCACACGATATTAAGTTATAAAACCTGATTAATTAATAAGTTTACAATTTTTATAATCAGTAGGATAGTGGGGGTTTTTTTTTTTAATCTAATCCATTTAAGGGAAATTTGGTATGTCAAATTGCAATAACAAATACCAAATCGAAATTATTAATTAGACTTGATAAATAATTAAAACATGGTCGAAATCTTTAAGAATAGAGAAAAGAAACATGTAAAAATGGTAATGATGTGCTATCATTTTTCCAAACATTATAAATTCGATTTTATATATAAATTAACTTTATATTTGAGTCGATTCAATTAATCTAATTGCAAAATTGAATATATAAATTTTGAAAAAATTTCCTATCAGATATTGGGTTTGGTATTTTGGTGTAAAATAAAATTTTAATTTCAGCACATTAATTAAACTAACGAGAGGCATCATCGGGTGCATAGGAGTGGTACGAAAGTGATGAAAAAGTAGCCGTTAGGACATTAGAGGAGATTTGATGAGATCATCGACCCAGGCCAATCATGGAGCTGCTGCTCAGGTTTTACTCTTGGAAATATGTGTGACTACTGTATGCCTCCAGTAATCCTTAAAGGAACGCGCTATTGAAACTCGCGTAAGCGCTAATTATTGATCACAACATACGTTTTTGCAAATATTGGAGCACAGTACAGTAGAGTACAGGTTTTTTAATCTGCTCATCAAATCAATCATGTCAACTCCAACCCAAGACTGGTCAACTTGACTTCACGACAGTCCGTATGAGTTTGAAAATTGGACTTAATTGTTAAGTAATGTTTTATTTCTCAAACTCTTCATCAGCTATTAACGTAGAATATCTGCCCACATAAAAGAATAAAACTAGATATTTAATAACAGCGAATAAGTTAAATCTTACGTAAAATTAAGGTTGTGAAATAAAAAATAATAATATTGTAATAAAAATGAGATGAATGGCAGAGTTAGTGGCGCAAGTATTAGTACTAGTTAGTATATATGGTATGTAGTAGAATGAAATAGATTTTTATAAAAGGTGTAGGTAATATTGCATGATGGCTAAGGTTGGTTTGTGTACTTGGAAACTAGCTTTTTTGACCAGGTGTGGATCACTGTCAATTTTGTGAATGACCCCCAACGCTCCCTCCTCCGCAGCAATAATTGTTTTTCTGTGAAATCACGTCTGTTTCTGCCTCTCAGGGGGGGGTAGTTGTGTGTCTCAGATAATGCACACTACCAATAGTTAATGCTACAAACCCAGAGAAAATAAGAGAGTTATTGTTGATTACTTCAAATAAAACATAGTAAAGGAGATTAATCTGTGTGGGAGCAATGAGCATGGGCTGTATATATATATACCATAAATGTTTTTGAGTTGGGAGCAGAATTTCCTAAGTTCCACTCATCTCTAATCTTAATTGCTCCCTTCTCAAATCTTCTGTCTACTGCTCCATAAACATTGATCCACCATACAAGGTAGTACATTAGACATGTGAATACCATAATATTTTACAATTGTGTGTTTGATGTATTTATCTGCTGTTTGCAATATGTTTTTAGAGGATTTTTTAAATATAAAAGTTAAAATTATTTTTTCTTTTTTTTAAGTTTGAGTGTTAGGTAATATAGTTTAATATATGCAATTTTATCAATAAGTTGAAGAAATGGGTAAAGTGTCGCTTATAACTTTTGGTTTATATCAATTTAATTTAAATAATTTAGAAACAAAAATTATAAAATAAAAAGTACTATTTTCTTGACAATAAGATGATAAGTGCTTGTTTTTGACATTTGCAAACACTTTCGTTATAGGTTAGGTTTATTGGGACTGGTCACATAAAAATGACGTGAGCAGTTATAGATCGTAGATTGTAATGCATTAGATGGTTCTGACATAAAATGATGTAATCATAATCAGATTCGATCCAGTCCTAATATAAAACATAAAAAAATATGGATCCCTACATTATAAGTTCGTTTCAATGCTTCCTGAAGGGCAATTTAATCATCTGGATCAAATACGGGAGTAATATTAAGGAAAAAAACAGTACGGATTATATTCGAATTTTAAATTATATATTATCTTGATTCCACTTTGATAAAATTTTAGTAAATTAGAGTGTATTTGAATAGATAGAGTGTAAGTTAATACCTAAAAGAATAAGTAATTTTAAGAATTTCAAAGAAGAAGGAAAATCTTGACAAGCAAGACAAAGCACGTTATATGGATGAAAAAGAAAAAAGAGAAATTATGATCAGCACTTTATTCCAATCTATAACTTGTTAGAAACACGGTATGGGACTAACACCAAGTAATAATGAAAATACTAGTTACAAAGAGACGTGCAGGACCCACCATTACAGAACCGGATTACCAATCCACACCACATCTAAACCCATAACTTGCTACCATGGCCTGCCATTTAATATTCAATTAAAACTTTTAACTTTTGTTTTCCATTTAAAAATTTGTCTTCTTCCTTCCAACCAAAAGTCTCACTATTTTATTTTAAGACATAATAATTATTATTATTCTAGCATGTCAAGCTTAAAATTCTCTCCTACATGTAAGATTGTAAATTCAACCTTTTTAGTTGATATTCTTGTTTCAAGATATTTCATTAAATTTATTTAAAATATTTTTTATAAATTCATGCGTCTTATAAAATATTTTAAATGTTTGTACAATACAAAATCTTATTTTAAAAATAAAATTATGATAAAAGATTATAAAATTTTAGTAATGATAATATTGTAGTTAATTTAAATGATGATTCTTAATAGCATAGATATGTCTTGTTAAAAATTGTTTTATTAGTGTGATTAGTTTCAAATAATTAAATTTCGGAAGGAATAGACATTGCATGTCCTTTGGTGGGATTATTTGTCATTATCTCTCATCCCTACCGATTTGACGGCAGACACTAATAACTTGTTTGATTAAGCTCGCCATACCTAACGGCTGTTATCTTTGTGATGTGAAGTAATATTTGTCATCTAATGCACGTTAATCTTCATTCGCCTCCTTTTATTTTCCTACGATTTCAACCTAATTAGGCCCATAAAATCAAAAGTGGATCTATGATAGAATCAACATTACGATAATACTTCACAGTGAATTCTTGAAATAATGCCGAAATTGGGCCCGACACTGCAAACCATGGTTAGGTTTACACTTTTATTACCCGTGTTTCGTGCTTAACAACTACCAAACTATCCTGTAAAGATAATGATATATCTCTATATATGTATTAACGTATGAAGATTATATAAAAATAATTTGATAAAAATAAAAATATATTTAATTTGTAATAAGTCAATGGGAGAATTTTGACTAATGAAGGACTTATTTGTTAAGCAGAATAAACATTAGGAATGCTAGATGTAATTTTTCAAACAACGAAAATTTTAAGTGTGATTATACCAAACATCATAAAGGAGCACTACAATTATTCTTAAATAAATTTGAAATTTATGAATATTTCACAGAATGTAATTCAAATTCAGTACTAAGGTATGAGAAATAATTTTTAATATTTATTTAAAGAAATTATCATTCGGGATTCAGAAATTCCTAATTTTGAATTTACCAATCCAAATGCAGTATTAATGTTGTAGTTGAATGTTGGTTTTTGAGGAAATGAATTTGCACCGTGTTCATTGGTTTTGATTTTAAAAGGCAAATATGAAAGTAAATACAACTAATAAGTATTTGTCAACATTCAATCGTTGAAGTACGTTTGAACATAAGGCCGAAATGTAATGGTGTCCTGTGACAGTTACACATTGGACTGTTCTATTTAGGTACAGGGGATATTGGGTCTTTGTACAAGTATATTTCGTGTAAGAGACTATTAAGTGAACTTTGTGGCCCAGTTCATTGCTCATAACATAACACTTTGATTTGGGCTCAATTTGATAATAAAAAATGTAGCCCACAATTGAATGTTACGAAAATTTGATAACGAAAGACCATCCAGGACTCAAATAAAATACGACACGAGAATTAAATCATTCAGGACTCAAATAAATTGCGACATGAGAATTAGTATTAATTACTAGCCTGCCCACGCGGCACGTTGTTTTTGCATACATATAATAAATAATATTTTATATTTTTAAATTATATTATGAATAAAAAAAATATATAAACCATTAATTATATTTCTGAAAAGAGAAAAAAAGAAAAAAAGAAAACAACAAAGAAAAAAAGAAAATCAACTTTTGGGGTATGATTGATGTTGCAGTATCATAATCATCATTAGTGAGAGAAAAAAACTATTTTCTTTTTATATAGTATAAATATAAAATACAATCTCTGTAACATTCTCTAACACATGAAATAATCGGTGCCTGAAATTAATCAAAACTTGGATCAGGACGACATTGAGAATGAAGATGCGCGTACTTAAATGTACGTTTAGACCAGGAATTGGATGGGAAGAGGATATGGTTTTACAGCGCAGGTCGCGCACTTTTGTCCAAACTCTCCTTCATGTGCTCACCACATGTACTGTCCCGCCTCCCCCTCACTCTACTTTTTGCTTCCCCGATTCAAACCTTTCATTCAAATATCATTTTTTCTTTGTATTTTGAACACATATATATATTACTATTTTTTGTCTAGTTTGAAGATTTTCACCCACTTTGACTTTAATGCTGAATTGGGCCCTGCCCTCAACTTCCCTAACTAACGCCCCACATGCTCTTTGATTATCTTTGTGTTTGCTTTTTCACACGCTCACACTGCAATACTTCTTTAACCATTGTTTTTTACTATAATTTAGTGTCTCTTGGACTGATATATATAGTTCACTTACATGAATCTACAAATGATTTTGTTCTCATCAATAATTGTCGAACGAAATCCGAACTGATGATGCTATTTTGTTTTCCTTGATTTTAATATCATATTAAATGTTATATGATTATCTTATTATAAACAATAATTTAAATTATTAAAACGTATACACATTTAATATTTAATGTATCGGAGAATGTAGATTGTTACCTTATGTAGTGATTTGGAAGAATTATGCCGCCTCTGGAACAGTAGGTCTCGACCTCGCAATGCTTCCCTAGAGATTGAAGTGGGTCTTGAGAAGAAATAAGAACCGACCTCAACTAAGACCCTCCAACCTCAATCAAGAACTATGCTTACAATGGCAAAAGGAGACATATTTGTATCAGACATGAAACAGTATAAGAACTCCTAAAAAATGAAATAATCTCCTTGGATTATGTGAGGTCCAAGAGGAACTTGTCAGATCCTCTCACGAAAGGACTAACCAGGAGAATTATCTTTGAGTCTTCGAGAGCAATGGGGTTAAAATCCCTCGATTGATGAAATATGGTATTGACCATATAAATCCATAGCCTTGTGTTTGGCTGATTTTCATAAGGACTTGATGGGTAACTCTGACTTTGTTTAGAAAGATAGCATCATAGTTGAGTGGTCTATAGACTTGATAAAGCTATCTGGATGAGTGTGGAGGTGGGCCGCATTCTATGAAAGAAAAATGAAAGTTCTTTGTAGAGTACACATTAGAACCCAAGGTATAAGCGCATGGTCATTAATAGCGCTTGGAACTTTATCGCGGAACAACGAACATTAAGGAATTCATACATGATTGTGGGGGGTCTTAATTTGAGCTATCGAAAGTTCAAGAGTCATATCACTCTCGTTAGCCAAATTGATTGCCTCACTTCACTACGCATTAATTCAATCGAAAGATATTAATGCTTAAGTATATTTAATCCTTCACTCATAAATCATATTCTTTTTCTACATTAGTCATTTGTGGGGATTGTTGGGAATAACTAATAGTGACCAAGTCACTTGCCCTCTTAGCCTTGTTTTTTGCTTATTTAACAAACAACTCCAATTTTTATGCTAAATACAAATATATCTGTTGCATTATGTGAGGGTGGGATAGAGTCCCATTTGTTTCAACAACTTAGACATGGTTCTATAAATAGGCTTGAGTTCATTTTATTTTTCACACAAAAAAAAATCGAGAGCCTCTTCTTCTCTTCTAGCTCTAGTGTTATTTTTGTTCGTTGTTCCAAACTTTTTTCCACGAGTGCGCGTGTAAGAAAGTAATAACTATGTTAATCTTGGGGAGTGATCGATTTATACTATTTGCACCACGGTAGTAGCGAATTTCGCTTTCTCTGATTTTTCACGGCACAATCTTTCATTTTTCAACATAAGCCACGTGTTAGCATCCTGATATCCTCTATTAGTGGCAAGCGGGTCATCCGACTGCGAGTGAAGGGTTTCGAATTGGGCTGGGTTCTTGTAGTCCGACTCGGGCGGTTATGCACGGATCTTCAAGATTTTTTGGTTATTTTCACTCCAAATAAAGACATTTGCCCTTCCCTTCCCCTCAGAAATAGGGTAATACCCCCATCATGTAGTTTTCACGGATTGAAATAAATTAATAAACTCAAAATATTCCAACCATCGCTGTTTAAAAAATGGAGACCCTCAAATTGTAAATATGGGGATCTAAAGCGGCAAAGTATTGAAGCAAACAGAAGTGGGCGGGCTATTCTGATGTATAGAATAATTAATGCACCAACACTTGTTTCTTGTTGTAATTGCCTTAAAAGCCCTTCAGACATCCAACGCATCATCACACATCACCGATGTTGTATTCCTTAATAGTAAAGTCGGTGCAATGCTGGAACCTATTTCATAATTAAAATGCGTTTAATTCACCAGAGATCTTCATCAGCAGCTAAAATCGTGCGTGCCTGTAAATAGTTTTCCAATCTCCATCATCAGCCTGATAAACTTCTGTTCTGTCCCTCTCTTGTACAGAATTAGAAAAAGGAAGAAAGAAGAAGATTACGAACAATAATGCAGCAAGATACGTAGCGACTGTGAAGCATGTGAAAATCTGAGGGTGTGGGTGTGGGTGTGATACAACCATCAGCCACTGGCGAATGGTTGACATAATTAAGCCAGGTGGGGCCTACAAATTACAAATCAAGACCAGTAAAAAGTTGATGTCCCCCACCCAACCATAGTAACCTCTATTTATTTATATATAGCCCCCACCTCACACAAGCATTTCTCATCTCCAAAGCAAAAACCCCTTTTTCATTCTTGTGCTACTTTTTCTAACACTCGAGGGATTTTTGCTCTTTGCCTAAAGATCATGGCTAAGTTCTTTGCGCTTGTATTTGTTGCACTTCTCGCCATTTCCATGCTGCAGATACCCGTGACCGTGAGTAGTGTCCAACATTTGTTTTCTTGACATTCAGTGATGTGATGATTCGGTGTGAAGTTTTTAACACTCATCTTTCTTGTGCTGCTTTGTTATATTAGGCCATGGCATCTGAGGAGAGCTATCTGTCAAACAAGGTTGGAGTTTATTGGTAGTGTATTTCTTACTTTTTCTTGTTAGAATGTGTTTCATCTTTTGTTTTTCTTTGTGAATTGCAGAGCCGATATGGTCCTGGCAGCCTCAAGAGCTTCCGTAAGTAGTGTTTAAATGTTTTGTGTTTGTTAGATTTCTTGATGCTCATCCCACATTGTACGTACATGATTTCTCTCCTCATATTATTGCATGGAATGTATCCCATTTGAACTTGATGTTGTGACTGTTGAGAAGTTGTGTGAAAATGAGGAATATGGTTTGCACAAACTTGGTCTTGAGATGGATCCCCACACCCACAGTAGTCAAGGATGGTTTGACCAGTGTCAGGAATTTGTATACACATCGCCGGTGCACAGTGTATATATGTGTATTCTTTGACTACCAGTCAAAAAAGTGTGGGTGGGAGGGGGCGACTGATTACTGATACATTTTGCTTTGTGGAATTGAAATGACCAGAGTGCCCCTCACAATGCTCGAGAAGATGCAGCAAGACACAGTACCACAAGCCCTGCATGTTCTTCTGTCAAAAGTGCTGCAGAAAGTGCCTTTGTGTGCCCCCGGGCTTTTATGGAAACAAAGCGGTTTGCCCTTGCTACAACAACTGGAAGACCAAGGAAGGAGGCCCCAAGTGCCCTTGAATCAATCATCATCATCATCATCATCATAACTACTATTATATATCAACATATATATTTATAGTTTTAATTGTTGCACTAGGCACTAGCTACTTCTGATTAACTAATGAGACATCTGTATTTCGTTTTTACGACGTGTTTGCTGTTCGGCCAGTAGTACTGTAAGCTGTACTAGGAGTATGCCACTCCATTAAGGCGGAGGAGGGATTGTCTTAAATGTGAGTTGGCTGCAGTGCAGCCTATTCTATTTATGAATCCTGAATTATGAGAACCCCCCATTCTGCCAACATCTGTAACCAAACATTGCGGTCGAATTTAGTGAGCTGCAAGTGCGACGTCCTTCCTAAATTATCAACTCTACTGCTTCGGACACCGTACATTCCACATTTACTACCAAGACATTTAATTCAATTCTCTCCATGTACGTACTACTGCAAACGTGTTTGCCCTTCTACGCCACACATTAATACAGGGCAACAACCCTTCTAATTCCCTTTATTCCGCAAAAAAGGTACGTGATTTAGTGGGTGGAACATACGTTTTCATTGTTTGCAAGAAATATCTTAAGAGACCACAGTTTCAAAGACACAACGGAAAGGAAAGGCGGAAAGCATATGTATCTGGAAACGGGAAAAGATTAAAGAAAAAGACCAAGTTTGATTGCTCAATGCTGCAGCTTTCAACTTTTCTATAAAGTTGCATATAAAGGAAAAAATTAAAGTGGCAGCGAAATCACAAATTTTCGCATCATGAAATGAGCTATTTTGTTTGCTTATTGCATTAAAAATAAGAATGTAATGTCATAAATAATAAAGATATTATTAGGCAGCAGAACATGGGCTGTAGTAGACGTTGTCCGAATAATCTTGTGGTATAATGTAAGCCCAAAAACGTTTTTGGACTATAAAAAGCAGTCTATTATTAAAAATTAAAAGTTGGGCCTGAGCCCGTTTTCCGAACTCAGGGCCTAAGAGATTTATTATAATTAAAAATAAAAAGCTAACGACCCTTTTTTAAAATCGCAGCGAAAATTCAATTTCCCGCTCAAGTATTTCGGCCGTTTAAAGTTCTCTCCTACGGAACCTGATTCCTCTGAGATGCTTGCTTTTTTACCGTTGAGAGTAGTAGGAGGCCGCATTCTCAAGTGTGTGTAATAAGGAAAGATCAAGAAACCCCCCAGTTGAGTTTGAGTGAAGACACCCCCCCTCCCCCCAACTCTTCGCTCCTCTATTTTTCTTTTCAAGATTGTGAGTCTAAACTGATGGGGATACAGATGGACTCGACGCCCACCGACGATCCAATGACCGACTCCACTCCTCCGGCGTCCCGAGCTCCTAGGCTATTTATCAAAGAGATGGTGATGAGGAATTTTAAATCTTATGCGGGCGAACAGCGTGTTGGCCCTTTTCACAAGGTTAGGGTTTTATTTTCTAGTTTTTTCTTAAAATTCTTTCGATTTGTGAAGTATGATGCTGGAGGGAAGGACCGTAAGGATCGCAATTCTAGTTGATCCCTTGGACTTAATGCTTCGTTCTTAGACCACTTCGTGTTTTATGTTTAGAGTTTCTCGGCGGTGGTCGGTCCCAATGGAAGTGGGAAGAGCAACGTCATCGATGCAATGCTCTTTGTGTTCGGGAAACGAGCCAAACAGGTAAAATTTTCGCTGCAGGTTCTACTACAATTTTTTTCTTGGAAAATTCAAATTTGAAAACTTTTATTCGTTACTCCTTTTCTTTTTGTTTTGTTCTACATAAATAGCTATGCTTGCTTTACATTCGTTTGATCTTTATTCCTGTAATTTCAAGTCATGATGTTCCAGTAGAAGCGCAACTTTTTTTTTTTTACCCATCTTCTATTCAAACTTGAAACCGTTCTCTCCTAATAATAATGTATTTCTTCCGTTTCTTTTTTCTTGTTTCTTCTAACTTTTTGTGCCAAGTGAGAACTTTTCTTTTCCTGTAATTAGACCAGTGAACTTTATCTATGCCACTTTCATTCGATCAGAAAAATAATGATTTGGTCTGAATTCACTAAACATGCAGATGCGACTGAATAAAGTGTCCGAGCTTATACACAACTCCACCAACCATCAGAATTTAGACAGTGCTGGTGTTTCGGTTCACTTTCAGGAGATTATTGATTTGGTATATTGTCTTTATTAGCACAATAATGTGTTTCCTTGTATGGAGGTGGTTTCCAGTAGTATATTGCTAACTTCTGCTTTCTTGTAGGATGATGGGGCTTATGAAGTTGTCCCTGGAAGTGATTTTGTGATTACACGTGTGGCATTTCGGGATAACTCCTCTAAGTATTATATCAACGATAGAGCTAGTAATTTTACAGAGGTCACCAAGTTGTTGAGAGGGAAAGGTGTCGACTTGGATAACAACCGCTTTTTGATTCTTCAGGTCTGAACCATCTTTTTTTGGCGCTGGTTCAGAATATACATGGTAATCATATTTCTGTTGTATATGTGGTTTGGACACTAAAGTTTTTTATTTCTGCAGGGTGAAGTGGAGCAAATATCACTAATGAAGCCAAAGGCACAGGGCCCCCATGATGAAGGATTTCTTGAGTATCTTGAGGATATAATTGGAACAAACAAATATGTAGAGAAGATTGATGAATCATTTAAAGAGTAAGTTACGAGCTTCATCGTGGAGAGCCACATGTTGCATTCTGCACATGGACAAAATTAATCAATTTCTACTAAGGAAAATGCAAATAAATCTACTGTCGGAATTGCACTTGTAAGGTTTCTGCAAAAGGTTTGAGGAAATCTTTTGTTGTGGATAGTAGTTTATATTTCATAACAAATCAATTTTATGTGTAACACGGCCAGAATGAACTTATTGAATACCATTATTCAGTTGCTAAAATTTCACCATTCTATAGCATGCACATAATATTTAAATCTAATCACTTGTTTGCCACGGTATCCTGATGTTGTTTCCTGAACTTATGGGACCACTTTTATTCACTGTCCTGCTGGAAGTCAGTCAATATTAGCAGTTCGAATGTTCTCTAATTCTTTTAACCGCTTAGGTTAGAAGCGCTTAATGAAAAGAGGTCTGGTGTGGTTCAAATGGTTAAGTTAGCTGAGAAAGAAAGAGAGAGCCTGGAGGTAAGGTTTTACCGTAGCTTGCAGGGCTTGTTGTGTGCTTTAGCATTTTTACATTTATATTGCTAATTTGACCAGGGTGTCAAGAATGAAGCAGAAGATTACATGCTTAAAGAATTGTCCTTGTTGAAATGGCAAGAGAAAGCTACCAAGCTAGCTTCTGAAAATAATGTTACTGAGATGGCAGAACTGCAGGCAACCGTCTCAAGCCTAGAAGCAAATGTAAACATTGAAAGGTGGTTCTATTATAATTTGTATAAATCTTGGACAGGCATTTAGACTTCTGCTGAATTACTGTTGGCTTTATCTTACAGGGAAAAAATTCAAGAAAATACCAAAACATTGAAAGAACTTGAAGCTTTGCATGTGAAGTATATGAAGAGACAAGAGGTTTGGCTTTGTCTTTCTATACGTGGAGCTTTTATTGATTTCTATGCCCTTAAATACGAATGTGAGTTTTTCAATCAATTGCTTTAAACAAATTCTTGAAAATTTGCTAAACCTAGAAAAGGCTTTATTTGATAATTTTTATTTTTGGGAAATCTTAGGAACTGGATAGTGATCTCAGGCGCTGCAAGGATGAGTTTAAGGAATTTGAAAGGCAGGATTTGAAGCATCGAGAAGATTTTAAGCATTTGAAGCAAAAGATTAAAAAGCTTGATGATAAACTTGAAAAGGTATGAGAAGTCATATTCTATTTTAAGTGATATCATTCTCAATTTACTTAAATTCTTACTTTCTCAACATTCTTTCCTTGACACAACTTTCTCAACATTCTTTCCGTGACACAATTCCTCCTTACTCATCACTTTAGGATTCAACCAAAATTGCTGATCTGACCAAAGAGTGTGAAGAGTCCACAAATTTGATTCCTCGCCTTGAGGAAGACATTCCCAAGCTACAGAAACTTTTAGTGGATGAAGAGAAAATCTTGGAAGAAATTAAAGAAAATTCTAAAGGTGGCTTTTTACTTAAAACTGTTAATCATATTTCCTAATGGATTCCAGAGCTTTAGATTTATTTTGAAATGCATATTTTTCCTCTTGTTGTGCATCCTATTTTACATCATGTGCTATAGAATTGCTCTTGATATTATATTGTTCCTCTTGCCTTCCAGACATTTATTAACAGACATACAACTAAGGCCATGTAATACAGACTTGGTTATGGGAAGAAGTCATATCTTATTTTATTATTTTGTCCTTGAGAACATTCAATTTATATATGGATAAAATTTGAGCACTATTTAAAGGAAGTTCCAATTGCATTTCACTATTTTCCTGATGAGCACTTGAGGTTTTGCAATCTCCTGGTATTCAGGCGTTGGCCTGACATACTCATTGTTCATTTTCTTCAAGTCTTCATTCCATTCATATTTGAGCATGTTATGAATCCCCATGTTCACGAGTGTATTAAATCAGCATCATTACCAAGTGCTATCAATTCCAAGCGTAGAGGTTGGCCATCAGTACTATTGAATATGTCAAAGTATGTTTACCTGGCTGCCCTTTTGATAAAATGTTTCTACTTTTTCATGCGATGGCCATCAGTACTATGTTCGTCAGGCTTCCTATTGATATATAATTAACTTTTTATTTTGCTCATTTTGTTTCAAACAGCTGAAACAGAAGTTTTCCGAAGCGAGCTTGCTGATGTTCGTACTAAACTAGAACCATGGGAAAAGCAATTGATTGAACACAGAGGAAAACTGGAAGTTGCTTCAACTGAGAAAAAACTTTTAATTGAAAAGGTGGGGTTTGTAAATTAATGGTCTTTGTACGGATTGTTGGTGGATATCACAACCATTTACTGCCTAGGTACTCATCAGCTTTTTGAGATGTTGTCATGGAACAACTTTTTTTAAATTGGTGTTCTCTCTCTCTCTCTCTCTCTCTCTCTCGCTGTCTCTTCCTCTCTCGTTGCCTAGCTTTCTATTCCAGATGATTTAGGCCAAAGCTTTCAGTCATTTTCTGATAAGACCATGGCGTCCTCCTCATTGGACTCAACTTATCTATGTGCTTAACTTCCTGATTTACAGTAATTCAAAGAATCTATTGGCCTTGTTCTTGGCCCTATTTATTTGTATCTATAATGCGATCATGCTTTGGGTAACACTAATGTGTTTTTTAAGTGTGCTCAGGCTGACTGAATATCATTGTCTCCACCGACCTTGTTGAGATGTCCTTCATTTTCTTTTCTTAGTCACTAGGTGGAGGGTGGAAAAATAGTGCTAACTTTTTTCAGTTAGCCATAGATGTCTGATTGACAGATCATTGATCTTAAATTAGTGCACTGATTCTGATCCTTTCTCCATGTCCTACTAAAAATACAAACGTGTTGAGCAATCTTGAACTACTTGCATTTAATAGCTGGTTTTCCTTAGACATCCTTAATTCCTTACTGAATGTTAACATCCATATTACAGCATGAAGCAGGTCGGGCTGCTTATGAAGATGCGCATAGACAAATTAATGAAACACATAAAAGAATTGAGACAAAGACCTCAAGTTTAAAGGATATCCAAAATAAGCTAGAGAAGCTCAAACTTGAAGCATCTGAAGCTCATAAAATGGAGCAAGTAAGCTATTACGGTAGTTCTGTTGCTTTCATGACTTCTTGTGTTTTATTGATGAAGTTCTCTGAGCTGCTTGGGCAATTGCAGACATGCCTTGAAGAACAAGAGAGGCAGATTCCTCTAGAACAGGCTGCTAGACAAAAGGTTGCCGAGCTTTTATCGGTTATGGAATCTGAGAAGAACCAGGGATCTGTCTTAAAAGCAATACTTCAAGCTAAGGAATCAAATCTTATACCTGGAATTTATGGCAGGATGGGAGACTTAGGAGCCATTGATGGTGAGCATACCTCTACTTCATTATTGATTCGGAGAATTGCCACTATTTCAGGGAATGTAAGCATTCTCTAAATACATAAAACGGGATGCATGGTTGATGAGTATATGCCTGCACAATATTGCAACTCTTCGATTTGAGTGGTGTTCAATTTTTTTGTTGTGCTCCTCTGGATCTATCTTGGCTCTAATTGTCCTCGGGGGGTGTCTTTCCTTGTAATATGTATTACTGAAGAATTAATTCACGCTTTAGGAATCTTTGGCATACCTTTGGGAAGAGGTTGCTTTACCATTTCTAACCTGCAGCCATCTAGTTTGCTCTTAGCTTAGTTCACAAAAGTTAAATGGTAATCTGAATGTGAAGTACCATATTTTTCTTTTGCTTATGCCATTGATTAATGGTGTGTGTATTTTGATATTGCACTAATTAGTTCAATTTGGTCTCTTGTATTTAACTAATCACCCTTAAATTTTCCCTGCAGCAAAATACGATACTGCAATATCCACCGCGTGTCCGGGACTTGATTATATTGTTGTGGAAACAACGGCTGCAGCACAAGCATGTGTTGAGTTGCTTCGTACCCAAAACCTTGGTGTTGCTACTTTCATGATTCTGGTAGATACTTTACCTGTTTCAGTGTTTTTGGAGTCCATTGGTGTTGTCAATTGCTATGACCGAGCAGAATAAATTTTGATGACTGATTTTAGCAGTATTTAGGTAAACAAAATGGTAGATAACCTTTTCGGGGTTACCCTCAGTGACATAAAAGGGATATAAGTTTCTTTTGATGGTTTAACCTCGAAATATCGTCCAATTAAAATCACAAGAATCCTTGAATAGTGTCATTATATGATTAATCAATTTGAGATGTTTCCTCTATGATTTTGCACTTCAGCATAATGCATGTTTTTGAGTGCGGTCAATTTCAAATTTTCATCATAGTTTCCTGCTTGAGGCTTATTACAAGTTTTAAGTTTAGCAGATGCACGTTTTCCTGCTTGACAATTGTGCTTCAGAAAGGATGGCTAGCAAGAACCCTACGAAAGTTATAAGATAGTGAGTTACGATTGGAGTTCATCAAAGGAGCACTTTTTAAAACGCAATTATAAAGTATAGCAGCACGTTTTGCAATAACATTATTAAATCTGAACTCAATT
Source organism: Sesamum indicum (assembly GCF_000512975.1). NCBI lineage: Eukaryota > Viridiplantae > Streptophyta > Magnoliopsida > Lamiales > Pedaliaceae > Sesamum > Sesamum indicum. Next base: position 958,203 of record NC_026159.1, read on the forward strand.
AGTGAAATTTAAATTTCTCTAAGTATTGTCTTTAATGTCAGATTTCCAGTCTAATCAAATAAACAATTTCTCTTGCTGTGTAGTTTAGAAGAATGCAGGAAAACCTTTTCCTTGTGAGCTTAAAAAGTTGTTTCTGATCCTTGCAGGAGAAACAAGCCCATCATGTACCTCGATTAAAGGAGACGATTGTTACACCAGAAGGTGTTCCTCGCCTATTTGATTTGATCAAGGTCCAGGATGAGAGAATGAAACTTGCCTTTTTTGCTGCCCTAGGGAACACAATTCTCGCTGAAAATATTGATCAGGTAGCTTCTTGCATTACAAGTTGTGCTTATTGACTTTTCTTGTTAAAGCAGAAATGAAGAGTGCAATTTGTTGGCTTTGAACCAAACTGTTCATATAGTCCGAATCTTGGATAATACTGTTCATGATGCTATTTGATCTTCGAGATACCTACAGCAAGAAATTAACGTTGAGAGTTGAGACCCATGAAACCTCACATGTTCAGACAGGACACCTCTGCTATTGCTACGTGCTTGATAAAACTCTTTTCCTTCAAATTTCGAGATGGTTGTAATTAAATTTCACTTAAGTGTATAAGCTGTGCATGCTTCCTGTAGTGCTGCATATCTTGACTCATGACTATTTTGATAGGCAACTCGCATTGCTTATGGTGGAAAGAAGGAATTCTGGCGTGTTGTGACACTTGACGGTGCTCTTTTTGAAAAGTCTGGTACTATGACTGGTGGGGGAGGTAAGCCACGTGGAGGTAAAATGGGGACGTCTATTCGTGCTGCCAGTGTCTCTGGAGAAGCTATGGCAAATGCTGAAAAGGAGCTATCTGATTTGGTTGAAAGCCTAAGTAACATACGGAAGAAATTGGCCGATGCAGTGAAGCATTATCGGGATTCAGAAAAAGCAATTTCATCCCTGGAGATGGAGCTCGTGAAAAGCCAAAAGGAGGTGATTGTTAAGATTATTGTTTTTGCCATTCATATGCTATGTATAGTCATTCAATTAAACATTTTTTCATGACAGGTAGACAGCCTAAAGTTGCTATCAAGTGACCTAGAAAAACAACTAGATTCTCTGAAGGCAGCATCAGAACCACTGAAGGATGAGGTGGATAGGCTAAAGGAACTAGGAAACATCATTTCTGCTGAGGAGAAAGAAATCGATAGGCTTATGCAAGGGTCAAAACAGCTGAAGGAGAAGGTTGTTTTATTTTGACACCTTTTCCCTGGCTAGAAAGTCTCATGTGTCCCATAAGTTGCATACTGATACCTCTTATTATCATTATTTCATTGTCTGATTTGGCATTTGCATTTGCTTTTTAGAAGTCTGGATATGATGTCTTCTTTCACGACATAGTTGCTTAGAACTTCTTTATGGAACTCAGTGATGCTGTTTGCTAACTTATCTCAAAAATGGATGGAGAATATACTGTTTCACATCAACTGCTGTTATTTTTGTAGGCTTTGGGGCTTCAGAATAAAATTGAAAATGCTGGCGGAGAAAGACTGAAAAACCAGAAGTCTAAAGTTAACAAAATTCAATCTGTAAGTATAAGTGACATTCACAAAGAAGAGGTTGATTATGTATTGAATTTCATGAATAAACACTTCTCCCTGCTTATCTGATCATTTGTCAGGATATTGACAAAAATAGCACCGAGATTAACCGCCGCAAAGTTCAAATAGAAACAGGTCAGAAGACAATCAAGAAACTGACAAAGGGGATCGAAGAGTCCAGAAATGAGAAAGAACGGCTTATGGGGGAAAAGGAGAAATTAGGTTCCACCTTCAAAGAAATTGAACAGAAAGCTTTTACCGTTCAGGAGAATTATAAGAAAACGCAGGAGGTTAGTGCCCATGTTTCTACTCATCGGCAAATTGATATTTATATTGGGTAGGCTGTTTATGTAAAACATATAAATTACTTGCTTAAGTTAATAACCATGTATTTCTTGTAACTGTAGTTAATTGATCAACACAAAAATGTACTGGATCAAGCTAAATCTGACTATGAAAAACTCAAGAAAATTGTGGATGAGTTGCGGACATCTGAGGTCTGATTCACTAATCTCTTTTTTCATCTTTTTTTGCTTATTATATCTACTAGAAAGCAAATACAACTAATGTTGCAGGTAGATGCGGAGTACAAGTTACAAGATAAGCGGAAAGCCTGTAAAGAGGTGGAAATCAAGGGGAAAGCTTACAAGAAAAAGCTTGATGATCTACAAGTTGCTCTCTCAAAGCACATGGAGCAGTAAGCATTTTCTCGTGACTAAAGCATCCTTACTCAAAGACTCTTTAGATCATGAGTCCTCTTTTATACTATCTCTGTGATAAAATCTCACCTCTGCATACTGCTGTTGCACACCTTTTATTTGGAATAGGATTCACAAGGATTTGGTGGATCCAGAGAAGCTTCAAACAGTATTAACAGATGTAACTCTTGGTGAAACATGTGACCTTAAGAGGGCTCTTGAGATGGTGGCACTTCTTGAAGCTCAACTGAAAGACATGAACCCAAATCTTGACTCAATCTCAGAGTATGCAGTTTTTGGATGATTTATACATACATGCTTTTAGTATATATAAGGGCATATTTATACACCTCTTTGGATGTTTCTGAACTAATATTAATATTTATCTTATTTTTTTAGATACTAATATAAGTATTTTATTAGGTACCGGAAAAAAGTGAGCTTGTACAATGAGCGAGTTACTGATCTTAACTTAATTACTCAACAGCGTGATGATGTAAAGAAGCAATATGACGAATGGAGGAAGAGAAGGTGCATCTTTGGTGTTCTATTTTATAGTATACTTCCTTATCTTCACCCTCTGAGATCTAATAATATTATATAATGTCCAATGTTTTCAGGTTAGATGAATTCATGGCTGGTTTTAACACAATTTCATTGAAACTGAAAGAGATGTATCAGGTTGGATAAGACAGTTATCTGAATCTTTCTACCGACTTTAGCTGGTGTTATCTGCTTGTAGACATTTCATTTTCTTATTGGCATTAGATTATTGGGTCCATTCAGGCTATTGGGATTGCTAAATTTTTGTTTGTTGGGTAGAGTACAATGCTAGATGTCACCATTATCTAGCTGGATTGCTAACTTTTTGTTTGTCGGGCCAATGTGAGGTGTTGCCCTTTCTAGCTATATATAAAATATCTTGCTAAATTGTAGTTTTGATGTTTTAAGCTCGGTACTTGATGTTTGTTAACCTATTCTGATATTTCATTTAGTTTTCTTTCTTATGTTTTGCTTCTCTTCTACTTTTCTTTCGTATACTTTTGGCTGAAATTATGTGACTGTTGAAAACTCATTGTTTGCCACTGTACTGGTGCAATGTCTTTCACATTGTAGATGATTACACTGGGAGGTGATGCGGAGCTCGAGTTGGTAGACTCCTTGGATCCCTTCTCTGAAGGTGTTGTCTTCAGTGTCAGGCCACCCAAAAAGAGCTGGAAGAATATTGCCAACTTGTCAGGAGGCGAAAAGGTATTAACAAGAACATCTTACTTGATAGCTTCTTTGTCACCAGCAGCATTTACTTTGACACAAAATCTTAGCAGCATCTGACTTGGTTATGTTGTCTTCACTTCTCTTTCTGGATTTGATATTTCAGACACTGAGCTCATTAGCACTGGTGTTTGCCCTCCATCACTACAAACCAACTCCACTTTATGTGATGGATGAGATTGATGCTGCTTTAGGTTTGCACTTGTGGAATTTAGTTTAGTTGTTTATTGCAATTTAACCTTCAGTGCAGCTGCACAGAGTTCCATCCTTGTGGCATTTCCTACGTTTTTCACTTGTGTTGCAGATTTCAAGAATGTCTCAATTGTAGGGCATTATGTAAAAGACCGTACTAAGGATGCACAGTTCATTATTATAAGGTGGACTTTGAGCAACCATCTTTTTATGAGACTTTGCATATGTTGTACATGTTTGAGATATTTATGCTATTTGCTTGTTCAATATGCAGCCTCCGGAATAACATGTTTGAGTTGGCTGATCGACTTGTGGGAATCTATAAAACTGACAACTGCACCAAGAGTATAACTATCAACCCTGGGAGCTTTGTGGTTTGTGAGCAGGCGTCGTAAGCTTTCTGCTTACTGTTGCTGCTGTATCATATGAAATTGTTCGAAAGAATGTGAATTCAGTATCATGTTTAATCTCTGACGGGTCTTGTGTATTTAAGAAAATAGATATGTAAGTTTGTTTGGTAGGTTGATTCCTGCCTAATTATTCTCTAGTGGATGTGTTGAGATCAGAGAATGTCTTGATAACCAATGATCTTTCGTGTAATCCAGTCAATTCGCTAATGAATATATCGATTGCCTTAACTTTGTTCAGTTCAAACAACTTCTCCAATGTTTTGTAACTGTTCATGTTGAGGAGGAACAAGTTGTTATTGGTGCCTGGCATTTTAAGTTAAAAAGGTTCATATTTGTACGCAGATGATACTACTGTTGCCCAGATATGTTAATGCTGAATTGTAAGCGTCTAATAGGATAACAGGTGGTCTCTGCCTCTTGTGTTCATATTTTCTTTGTTAACTCCAAGTTCTGATTTATTTATTGATGGGTGTCAAGACCATCAAAAATAATTCGTACAACACTTGTAAAAGTGGGAGTAGGGTCGAATCCACAGACACTGACTTTAAGTTGATTTCTTTAAGAGAAATAGAAAATAATGGGGGGAGATTTGATGATAAAAAGAAATAATTAAAAACAAAATAAACTAGAAAATAATTGAAATTACCTGACAAAGATACAAGAGAGAGATTTTCCGATTAAGGCTCGGATCATGCTTGATTCTTGTGGGTTGATCATTGATGCAAGAATAACACATGTATAAACGAATAAATCAGTTATAGTGTTGGTACGACCTAACAACCTCACCTTTCCTTACTTTTTCGTCAGCCAAGGTACGACCGTTGGGAACGTCCATAAGATTTAATCTATTAACAGTATTAAGAATTAGAAAGGCCTGATTCTAATAAACAAACTCCTACGAGGACAATTCGTTTAAACTAGATCATGAATTCCCCATAACATAACTAATTACTATGACATAATTAATCATGCTACGTTGCCACTAAGCATTGAGCTAAATAAATAATTACACGGATTTATAAAGTCTAATTAGCTAAGCAAACCTTCTTAATAGTGAACAACTGACCACGTTATTCAAATATCAGACGTTTGTAATAACAGCACAGAGAATAGCATGAATATTCATATAACAAGTATAAAGAAAACAAATTAGATCTCACAACATATTACGAATCAAGCAATCACCATACCTTAACCAGAAAATAAGGAGTTTAGCCGGATATGTTAATGGAAGAACACACTAAAAAGTGGAATTCCATTAATTCCGATTATAAAATAAAAATAAAAATAAAAGAGAAAGGATGAACAAAGAATTCTATAGAGTTCCAATTAAAAACTGATAACGCCTTCAATTGAAAAGACCCCCCTATTTATAATAAAAGTCTCCTACGAATTTAGACATAGGGGGTAGATACATGATAAATTCTAAAAAGGTAAATAAATCGCAAGAGATAAGCTTTAAAGAATCTTTCTAAACTTGAACACTTCGTTCCTTTATCTTTTGCGGAAATTACTCGTATTCATCCTTATTCCAAATTGACCATTTCACTAAGCGTGGGCACGCTTAGTCAATTCTACAGAAATTTCCTTGTAATCTCCTTTTTTTTTCTTTTTGATGCCTTCAATTTCGATTTTAGCTTGATTTTCACCATCTTTGCCTCATATCTTCCTTTTTTGCTGAATATGCAATAAAATCACATAATTAGGGATGTTTTAGCTTAAATAAAAAGATTAAATCACTATAAAATCATGACAATTACAGAGTTATTATTTATCGTTGGCCTTATTTGACCTATGAATTATTGAGGCCATTGCTATGGTTTATACAGTATTATCCAAGCATGATAGATTTCTGTACTGCATCAATTTCTATGCATTTTTTTTATTGTGATGTTCCAATAATTATTAACTGATTAGATGTATCTTTTCACGTGTCCAATGTAATCTGATTTCGTAAAAAAATATTCTTTAATCAGTTTGCTTCTGAGAAATTGGAGAAACTGTCCAGACACCAAGTGCATGATCATTTTTACATCATTGGATTTTTCTCCAGTTTTCTAGGACGCATGATATGGTGCAGTTAATGCTTGTATTCTTGGTAGATCAATCTCCATACTTGGCTTATTATTATTATTATTCATCAGAGGAATACAATGCTGGAAATATGCATGCATGATTATGTACACTCTGCATTGTTTAGTCTGTTCAACACTTGCTTCACTAGAGGGTAATCTGCACCTGTACTCGTCAGGGCCATACATTACAGATGGTTAAGATTGTCATTCGCTGGTGTGTGTTCATCGTTGCTTCTCAGGCGACGTAGTTTGAATGAAAATGAGTGCGGTGTTAAAGCATGGGCCGGCTTGTCCGAGATACGAATAAAACTATAGGACCACGCTCCCACTAATGTCCCGCAAACAGGTCCAATTAAATACACCCAAACACCTTTGTAGTAATTGCTGGCAATTGCAGGACCAAGTGTCCTTGCTGGGTTCATTGATCCTCCTGAGATTGGCCTGGAAAAGCGACTTGATAATCTCATCAATTCTGCTTGATTATGCTTCTCAGCATTTATTTAGTGGGGATTACTCACCCGGCTAATATTGAAGTGATGCACACTGCAGACCCCACTGCTATCCCCGCAAGTTCCCCTATCTATACAAACGCAAATCCAGCAAAAGAATAGTGAAAACAAATGCAGAAAACGTTGTTGCCAAATGTTTCATCTCAATTTTTTGTGAGATAATTGTCAAAAACTAAACATAAAGATGGATTTGGTGATGCGGGTGGTGTGTTTGTTCTTACAGCTTTGGTATCAGTGGCCACAGCAGAGGTGATGAACATCATGGAAAAGGTGACCACAATCTCCATGACTAAGGCTTGAATGTCAGTTCCAGAAGGTGAAGTGGTGCCAACATGTTTTATAGGGTGCAATAGAACACGTAAAGTGAATCCAGCAGAAGTACCGCCCGTCACCTGTGCTGCTGCATAAAACGGTACCTGCTGGTGCAATTTATCTCACGATATATCCAAATATTGTAGACTTATTACTATAAGGCATTGGCAGGAAACGAGGAACTTGTTTAAGGAATACTGATTATGTTATTGTGGGAAATTAAAAATGGATTTGTCATTATTTTAGTGGAAAAAGATCAATTATGCTTCCAAACAACCAATGAAGAAGCAGCTATGTACATGTGATCTCTAAAATCAATCCCGGCAGCCAAGTTTCTGGAGTAAAGTATTGTTGATGATGATGGAATGGATGTGGATGGTACAACTTGCCTACGTAAAGATTCTATTTGTTCTTATTACTTAATAATGTAATGTAATGCATGTTGTGGTTTATCCACTTAAAAACTTTGAATTATTGAAGGCAGCAAATAATGTCCACCACCCAATTCTTGCATTCAAACCTCGACTGACTAAGCAGACATGACTGCTCAGCCTCCATGTGATCCATCAAACAACCCAGCAATGAATGCGATATGCAATTATGTCTCTCTCTCTCTCTCTCTCTCTCTCTCTCTCCCCCCTATTTTTTTTCTCTTTAAAATAATTTTATTACAAATGATAAGTGCACTAAGAACTCCTGCTTCAATGGATGGAAGGGATGATATGAAAACTCCAACAACTGGTTCTGGCTCTAAGCTTGATCCCACTCGAAAAAGAAGTGGGAGTTAGGCGTACTTTGAGCAAGGTATATCGTGCCTAGTGTATAAATTCGCTTTTCCACTACGCCTGTCGAGTGCCGACGGTTAAAGCTTCGAACACTTTAGTCTTGGGACATAGATATGCCATGTCTCTAACATTTTTTGACTGAAGTCTACTGTCTTAAAGTTGAGCCTAACTTCTTTGGCGTTTTTCTATGTTGTGCAGAGTTGCTGGTTCTCCCTTTGACAAAATTAAATTGAACATTTAACAACTTGAAAATTAACATATGGTATAGATTATATATATCGCATTTATTAAGAGGGTGTTTTATAGTATGTTTTTGAAACTTGTAAAATGTTAATATATTATTTTAAAAATAATTTTTTGAAGTGTTTGGATAAATTAAGGTTATTGAACTTATAAGTCGTTAAAAAATTTGTCAAAATTTATAAAATGGATTAAAGAAATCATTTCTTTTTTCAAAAGAGTTTGTGAACTATTAACTTCTTATTTTATAGAAAAAAAAATTACTAAACACTTTTTGATAGGGCTTAATGCAATTTATCTCACTATGATATTACAAATAAGCAAATTAACTCTTAATATATAAAAATAATAATTTATCTCCCTCTATTTTTAAAATGGAGCATGTTTAAGTGGGTAAATTGCTCTATTTTTTAAAAAATCATGGGGGTAAAATACTGTATCTTAAAAAATATAGGAAAGTAAACAATTATATATATATATATATTTTCATAAAATGTAACTGATTCATTTACGATATCACAAGAATTGCTTGCATTTTTTCTCTTTTTGATATCTTATAAACTCATCTTATAAGATATTTAAAAAAATTTACCCAACGCCATAGAAAACTAATCCAAGCACCGACAAAATCCATTCTGACGAATTATCCGTAGTTTAAGATCAAGGGAGACAAAAACAATAAAGATGAGCTGATAACAGATGGCATTGTTTCAAATACAAACCTGATTCCAGGGAAAATGCCTGACGGCTGCAAAAGCCAGGGTGACGGCAGGGTTCATATGAGCACCAGAGATGTGGCCAACAGCATAGATCATAACGGTGACAATGAGACCACCTGCCACAGATGCTCCGAGTCTGGACACTTTGTGTTCATCGCTAGCACTAAGAGCTGCCGAACCACATGTCACAAACACCAGTAGATACGTTGCAACAATTTCTGCAACCACCTGTTATACAAACGAAATACTTATGGCGTAGACAACTACGTACGTACGAGAAACAAGTGCATGTGTTTCTGCAAGTTTAATTATTGGATGATCAAACTATACGCTATTACTTTGAATAACAAATCAAGCAACATAAGGTCTCTTGGTGAGCATTTACCAGAAAGAGTACCTTATTCAGAAAATCAGGCGGATAATTTTCTCTAAAATGCCTCAGAATGCAACTGGTTAGGCGGCTGTCTAATTTCGGGTTCTGAACCGACACCGGCCCCGCTCCGTTCGTCCGATCACTGAAATCGTGTTGCATATTCTCCATTTAGTGAAAACACCGCTGACTTTTTAAATTCAAGAACAGCGCAAGGAAGCAAAGGCACAAATGACCAAGAATGAGTTTCGAACAGCGTTGGAGCTTCCACTTGTGTGTGCGTGTGTGTAGACAGTAGGTGTTAAAGGAAAAGTAATCATACAGTTGTGCGTGTGTGTGTGTGTGTGTATATATAGAGAAAGAGAGAGAGAGAGAGAGAGAGAGAGAGAGAGAGAGAGAGAGAGAGAGAGGACAGACATTGAACTGTACTATTTATATATGACGATGCATGGCCCACAAACTTAGGAATTTTCTCCTGTAAAATAGTTGGGGAATCTTATATAGGTAATAATGAAGCTCGTCCTATGCTTGACATGAAGGTTCATGGGGTAAACCAGCGTACCAGTTGAGACTGCCGGAATACTAATTCAAACTAGCTCCCATTCTCAACTAAATATATAATAAATACTGTAGAATTGATTTACATTTAAAAAAAAACAATCAATCATATGACATTCACTTTACAATTGACTTAATTTTATCAAATATAATTCGAATTAATAAAAAGTTTCCCGAAGACGGGTGGTGATGAGTTCATTGTTTCACAGGACACAATTAAGGAGAGCAACAAGGGTCTTTCTGTAACAAATATAGCTAGTGACGTTCGCAGACAATAAATTGGGCTTTCTGTCCCAAATTTACATTTAAATTTTGAACCCCACGGGATTGCATTATTTGGGTTTCCAAGATATGCAGTCCGAATAGGCCCAAGAGAGCTGGGCTTTTATTCTTAAAGTTAAAATTGTTGCATTTTATACGAATACATCATTATAAACTTTTTGTTGACCAGCCATTCATATGTTTTTGTTTTTAATAAAAAGTGAAAATTACATTATTTTTTAATAATTATTATTTATATTTCTAATTGAACTATTAAAATTTGGTCGAGAATTACCGCGGTAATTACTTTGCAGTAAATGTTGATTGAGGTGGGAATTAATCATCAGTCCTGCTGCTGCACAGGGTGAGGGACAAGGACAGGGACAAGGATGCCTCTTGTCCTCGCTGAGTTACAATAATCATTTCTCTTCTGGCTGCAATTCTGTCGGGGAGGGTTCAAATGTCTCCTCTTTGTTGAAAAGCGTGCAATCAGCGCCCTACCATACTCTTCCTATTTTTAATTCCTTCATTTAAATGAAAGTTTATACTATATATATAAGAAAAATTCATTTCTAAAAAAATGTTATGAAGTTGATGGACATATTTATATCTTTATACTGTAAATTTTATTCTAAAGACATATCAGGAAAACCATAAAAAATGCATTTGTGGGAAAAAATCAAAGTAAATAATTGGAGAAGGCAGAAATCTTGAATTGGAGGAGTGAAGCAAAGCGGACAAGTGGTTGGAAATGCAGAGATTGATAAATGAATTGAGACGCGTCCATGCACGGATCATGATTAATGAATGGTCATGATGGAGTGTTAATTTTGATTTGAATCATATTATATGTGTAAAAAATATATTTTTATATACGTGACGTATATATATAAGATATAATATAAAAAAATAACATAAAACTTAAAATAAAAAATTCAATGTGGGGTGTATATGGGCCATTTCATCTCAATTTTAGGGGAATGGTTGTGGAGAAGCTAAGGCTCACAAAAAATGAGATTATGAAAAAGATGACAATGACATTTGTTTTAGATAAATAGGAGTAATGAACACATTTTTCACGGTTTTCATGATATAAATTAAAGGCAGGTCGCACTTCTCTCTGATATTTGTTGGGGGCTGTCTACTGTATAGCGACATATACTTCCATTTCTTGAAGATCTGGAAGCTAAGTATTAAAATAAATCCTACATAACTCTTTTTTAAGAAAATACAATGATTTCATTTCATTAAATTTATATGACCGTCCCCCTCCAAATGGAAGTTTTCAACCCGCAAACAGGAAACGGAGAAGCCTTCAGCTCGAGCTCCAGCATGCCCGACCTAAATTCTGAGCTAATTGATTATTAATTTTTATATGTTTACTTTTTTGTTCAATTTTAAATAGAAATAAAATTGAATTTTCAAGAATTTTATGTATATTCAGTTTTACTTCGTCATCTATTTTTCTTATTTTTTTTACATTTATTTTTATTTCAACTTCTCTTATACTTCATTTTTTTTACCCCCAACTAATTAAACAAATTTGAGTGTTTGGTGGAATTGAGTCAAAAGAAGGTATAATTGCAATTTTAAAATATTAAAATATATTTGTAACTAGTAATTTTTTTTCAATAAATTAAGTCTCGGACATTCTTCTAAAAAAACAAGACTTTAGGATATATAAATACCCGGAAATGCCATTAGCTTCCGAACCCACAAGCCAAACTACATGCCTCGAGTTTGTTCCGAATTAGTACGTCTTGTGTAGTTAACCTTATTTCCCGGAAGCCCTTAATACACTCCCAGTCAGCTCCAAACCTAGGAGTCGAACAACGGAGAATACAATAACGAGAATTCCGACTTCCAAACACCAAATTTTCTCACGAAACCAACACAGCTTGCAACCATGCAAGTTCGTTGACAAAATCAGCCCTAGCTTAAAACAGTACAGCCCAACCATATCCTCAAAACTAGCTATAAAACACACAGACACCAACAGCAGGCGCTTAAACCTTCTTCATTTTTCAATGAAGCCAGCGGAAGCATACGACGGCGACTTGGCCATCGTAGTACCCCTCTTGGCTGGCAATGGTGATAATACCGCCGACTCTGCTAATTATCAGCACTGTATTTCGGGCTCTACGTCCTTCTTCAAGACCTGCTTCAACGGCCTCAACGCTTTGTCAGGTTTTTGTCCATTCCCTTCCTCTTTTTAGTTTTTCAAGAAAATGGCTCATAGCAATTTTGTCTGGATATTTATCCAGGGTTTTTGTTGCAATTTCTCTACAGACTTTCTCAGTTTCTTCATCTTGATTTGACTCATGATTGCTGTTTTTTCTTCCTTGAGAAATGTGGGCTGTACCCAAAAAACAGAATGGTCAATCATTTCTGGTGGTGGGCTGGTTGTTTGTGTATCTCCTGTTAGTTGAAAGCTATTGTGTCAGTATTCTATATTAGTTAACACTCCTATAATTTGAAGATGCTTCGAATTCAAGAATTAAATGAGAAAATTACCCATGTACAGAGAAACCATGTTTGCTGTTCTGAAAGATGGTAATCGTTCTTGGTAGGAGTCCTATTCGGGGTTGAGTACCGGGCAGACTCTTGTCCTCATCTGTGAGTATAATGGATGAGCTGTCTGTCACACGTACGTAAACCATTTTTGGCATTTTGCCTTTTAATACGTAAAGTTATCCTTCCATTCCATCTCAACGTAATCGTTTGAGCAGATATCGCTCTTCAGATAAGAGTTAAATTGTACTATTATATTTCAGACATACGGTGACTGACGATGGATCGTGCTCCACCATTATTCTGATTTTGAAAAGACAGTCAAGGGAAACAATAATATTTTTTTAAGCTTATCTTGTTTGATCACGACACACTAGAATAAATGTAGCATTTTAATTATAATTAATTATTGTAATTAACAATAAATAATTATTGATTATTCGTATGATTGTAATTTTTCTATGTGTGACTAATTAAATATTTATCATAACTGAAAAGTCGTGGCAAAAATATTTGTACGATACATAATCATAATAGAAATAATTTTCATGATGGATAATGTTAAATTTTGTATTGATTTTGGTTTAACTATAATTGATAATTATTATTTACTACAATTTTTAGATTATAATAAATAAAACTATATAGGCAGTAAACAAAATTTCTTCTAGTGACATTTCCTTAAGCAATAAATTTGGAATAAATTAATCACTGAGTGAAGCGTTGATTAACATGTAACATAGTATAAATTAATCATGTCAGCTCCCATTACTTGGTCTTCCAAATAATCATGATGGAGATGGTTTCATTATCAGTAAACAGCGTGCTTAGCATTAATTTTATTGTCTGATAGCGAAGAACATCCAAATTTGTTAGTTTCAACGCGTTCTAAAACACATGGTAAGCTAGTAGTGATCATCATTTGCTGAACAGGGTTGGCAAAATGCAATCATTCATCAGCTTCTATTTTTGAATATTTCGCTGTTCTCCTCCCTTAACTTTTTGACTTAAGCTGCAATATCACGTTAGAGTGGTATAAAATACAGACTAATAATTTCTTTTGGTTTCTGATTAGGTGTGGGAATATTGTCAATACCATATGCTCTATCATCAGGTGGATGGATGTGCTTGATACTTTTCTTCCTTATTGCCGGCTGCACTTTCTACACAGGCTTGTTAATCCAAAGATGCATGGATATGGACCCCAACATAAGAAGTTATCCCGACATTGGTGAGCGAGCATTTGGGGCCAAAGGAAGAGCCTTTGTATCCATAGCAATGAACGTTGAACTGTATTTGGTGGCGACAGGTTTCTTGATTCTAGAGGGAGACAATTTACATACCTTATTCCCAAACCTGGAATATGAAGTTGGTGGGCTTGTCATAGGTGGAAGACAAAGCTTTATTTTTATGGTTGGCCTTATTATGCTGCCTAGTGTTTGGGTAGATAATATGAGCATTCTCTCTTACATCTCTGCCAGTGGAGTTATAGCTTCTTTTGTACTCCTCGGCTCTATCTTGTGGGCTGGCACGCTCGATGGCATTGGATTTCATGAAAAGGGCACACTTTTGAACTGGAAAGGGATGCCGACTGCTGTTAGCCTGTATGCCTTCTGTTATTGTGCTCATCCAGTTTTTCCTACATTATACACTTCAATGAGAAACCAAAAGAAGTTCTCTAAGGTAATATAACAGGCCATAATTAAAAACAAGAACATCAAATTGTTATCTCTTTATGTGAATTGTGAATTCTGATTGATGATTAATTGCATGCAGGTCTTGCTTGTGTGCTTTGTCGTATGCACAACAAGCTACGCGTCCATGGCAATCTTGGGGTACATGATGTTTGGTTCAAGAGTGGAGTCTCAAATAACTTTGAATCTTCCTACAGATAAAATTAGCTCAAAAGTGGCTATCTACACCACCCTTGTCAATCCATTGGCCAAGTATGCTTTGATGGTAACTCCTATCATAACTTCTCTTGAAACTCGTTTCCGATCCCACCGAAACAAAGGAATTAGCCTCTTGATCAGGACTTGTTTGGTACTCAGCACCATCATTGTGGCCCTGGCCATACCCTTCTTTGGATATCTGATGTCACTTGTTGGAGCATTTCTAAGCGTAACAGCTTCAATTATTCTGCCATGCTTGTGCTTCTTGAAGATTTCAGGCATTTACGGCAGATTCCGGCTTGAGTCCATCTCCATATGGGGCATTGTGTTGGTAGGGATTCTTGTTCTTGTTATTGGCACTTATACGGCTCTGCAGGAGATTTTTCAGCATTTGGTAACATAATTAATTAGTAACATTGTAATGTATTCCACCATGATTTATTTTGTGGTGAAATTTCATCTTTGTGCTTTCATAAGTTGTATTCTGAACTTTTATGGAAAACGACACGAGCTTGAACGTGCCAAAATTGGATTAGATATTTCATTCTATCCCTATCGTTTCTCCTATTTCATTTAATATATACATACTAAGTGTATAAGAATTATACCAACTATTTTATTGTTAAAACAAAATTTGTGCACAGAATATATGTATTAATGGTGGCTCTATTTGACATCGACTTGTAGCTCACATTTAAAACGCAACTTGTCCAGAAGCTACAGGGACTGTTGGGATTAATGAAATTGGATTTGAATTGAGCTTCATAGTTCATAGTATTTGCCAAATACGTCCCCCTCATGATTTATTATGAACACCAATGTCGTGCAGAATTCCTAGACCATTTGGACCACGTAACTGTAGCAGACGGAGAAAGGAGCACCAATCATGCGGTCACTCGTAATAGCTGAACCTATTTGTCTTTAAATGAGACAAGTTGAAACCAATTGATGTTTTTTTGGCCACCATATATATGTCTATATATATGCTTACGTGTACATTTTAATTTCGTAATTCTATTTTTTTTATTAAAGTTAATTTCTATAGCTAAAAAGAGTGAATTCTGACAAATGAAAAAGGATTGAAATTTTAAAAATTAAGAAAATATATATAGGACTGAAATATTATCCTACAAAGTTAAAAGACAAAAATACTGAAAAAAAATGAACCAATAGGAACAATAGTCTCAATTTTAAAAAAATCATGTATTTCGAAGAGAATAGTGGCTCTAACAGAAGAAAAGACTAAAAGACCACAAAAAGTAAAAAGACGCGGGACCAAAATACTATCTAAATAGTTCAAGAACGAAAATAACAAATTACCTAAATTATGAGATCAAAAATACTTTTAAACTTGTACAAGATTGTTACATGTGAAAATAACGAGATGGATTTATATTTGAAAAAATTATTTATTTAGTCTTTTAAGTTTGCCTGTTATTAACTTTAGTCCTTTAAGTTTATGCATTTTAGTTTTAATCCTGTAACTTTTAGAAATGTGTAATTTTAGTCCTCTAACACAATTTCGAATAAATTTTACCCCTGCATAACTTTTTAAAGAGCAAATTTAGTCCATCTCCATTCATTTTGTATCTCATAACTAATGTTCACATAGATGGTATGAATTTATAAAAACTTAATTTTATTTCGAAAGAATGTTGGGCCTTTTAAGAGCATTAAGATAGATTATTAAGCTTATTATCAAAAGGGCACAAAAAAAAAAATCCTTAATTAGGCTAAAAGACTGAATCTATATGAATTGATAGATAAGGACTAAATCTAATATTACAAAAATTAAAGAATTAAAAGAAATTCGAGTCAAAGTTATAGAATGAAAATTTCGTTTTTCCCTTATATACGTTCTGAGTTGGAGCAAGTCTTTTTGTACAACTTCATATACACTTCCATTTATTAGCAGTGAAACAATTAAGTGGCTTATAATTAATGTATCGTACGTAAACACAGAGCTTTGGGTAAGTATTTGATCTTATGAAATATTTTCAAAATTTATAAATATTTGATCTTATCTTACGAATAAACTCTCGGAACATTTGAATATTTAGGCAAAAACTATTAAATTTATAAAATGTAAATAAAAGATGATTTTATAATAATATGATTAAATGTAAAGTTTGTTACGATTTTAAAAATAATTTAAGAACTATTTACTTTCTCCGCAAGAGTTTATTAGCTTTGATACTTTATTTTTAAATCTAATTATATATAAGTTGATGTTTTTTTCTTTTTTCTTTTTAACTTCGTTTGCTCTTTTCTCTCCCACTATATTGATTTTTTGTTGCCGTAAGATCTGGACAATGCCTTTGATACACTACGACGGACTCAATAACTGGCCGTTAGCCGCCTTTTTATTTGTTAAATTAATTAAACATGTACAGATTTAGACGGCGTCATAGAGCAATATATTGTTGGTTCGGTTAATTATGGGGGTACTAGCTATACAACATGGAGTACAACTATTTCCAGTTCGAACTCATGCAGAAAGCTTACATGTAATAATAACGTTTACAGTCAATGATGTCTTAATTTAGTGGTTAATATTAAAGTTGGGGTTCCATGAACAAATTTAAGGCCATGTGTTCGCATTTCACTGAATGTATAAGTATTTGTTTTAATTTATGTGTGTGTTTATCTCACTTTATGTGAGTTATTATACTTTATTATTGTTCTTAGTCATATTAATACATTGATTGAATCGACGTATTTTATTGTTGTCCAACGTTTAGTACTTGTAGTAATTGCATTTTCTCCCAGGACCAGAACTCATGAATTATTATTTTCTTATGTATGTAGTTATAAAATTTAAATGTTTATGGCCTTTTGTGGTTGTGCACTTCTTTATCTCTGAATCTGGCTCTTTGAGCCAGAAATCTTTTATTTCTGCTTATTGTTATAGATTTGTAAAATCTTTATATTTGTTTTATTATTTTGTATATTCGATTTGTAATTCTAAGAGTTTTATAACCCATCATTATTCTGTAATCGTTGGATAGAATTTGTGGGACTTGGGCTTGTTACTGGGGATTAACTCCAAATAGTTTGGAATGAGTTCTCATTCCATTCCTAATCTATTCCTCGTACCAATCATACCATCAATATATTTAACTTTCTTTCAATACAGGCAAAATAAAAATGTGTATAATTTTCTTAACAATATTTATATTTGTGTTTGTGTAAATATTTAGATTTATCCATCCCGAATTATATATTTATTTGGATGATATATACATATATATGATCTTTATTTTATATATTTTATTTCTTTTTACTTGATGCTATGTATTACAATTGACCAACATACATAATTTAAACACATCGATTAATGTATATTAATATTTTTATCGTAATTTTTTTTATTTATTCATGCATCGTGTGTGCATGTACTGCAAATATTAAAGAAGAATAAAGTACATAAACCAACAAATTATATTTCACATAAATAATAAAATAAAATCAGTTTAAGATATTATCGATATATAAAAGAATTGGTGTAGTAGGGTCAAAGTGAAGTGGAGTCACTTTTATCGAAAAGAAAAAATAAATTAATTTTTAAAATTATTTAATTAGGAATATAATTGTTATAATTTAAATATTAATGCAATGATGTCAGTAATCATTATTTATCAGTGTAGAAACTTTTTTTTTTTTTATATATTAATACAGATATACACATATTGCGGATGTGTGTAAATATCTTTCTGGGGTCAAGGGGCGGGGGGGGGGGGCGCAGCTTGGGTTATTTATTCTAAACTCTTGTAATTTTTTTTATTTATTTAATATATACACACGAGGTGAATATATATTTAAATCGCCGTTGATGGGGTCTGGGAAGTGGGAACAGATAAGAAGTAGGCTTTGCCATCGATTACTTGGAGGCCCGTATCACATGGGCAATAAATAAAAGAACGCCAAAATGGAAATTGTGGGAAGACCATGTTTTGTATATTTCTTGCAAGTGTGGTCGACTGGAGATAATGATCTCAAAAGAAAAAAGAACAGACATAATTAAAACGTGAAGTACGTCTTGCATGTTTAAGGTGGATTAAATTTTCTGTTGCAAAATTCTACTTTACTTTATCTTCTAATCCATTAATGTGTATGTGATCTTTTTGAAAATATGTGACGTGGTTTTTGTGTGTATATAATAAATAATTATTTATCTTTTAAAATATATTACTAATAAAAATAAGATATACAAACCAACATATTATATGTAAAAATAAATAAAATAAAACTAATTTAGAAATATTATCCACAAAAAAAAAATTGGTGTGAGTGAAATTCTCGTATTAGTATAGATAATATAAATGAGAAGAATAATGTGAGTAGGAGGGGTTGAAAATACATAAGTATATTTTTGGTAATTTAAAAAATTAGTGTTTCGGTGTAAGTAACCGCTATTTATTAGTGAAAAAGTGATTTTCTTTTTTATATAGTATAGACAAAATATATGATATCATCCTTATATGATATGTATATATTTAATGGAATAGAGTTTGCAACAAAAAAATCAATCCAATTATAATATGTTGGGTGTTAACCACCAATAATCAGCAAGAATCCTATCAAACTATTCCAGAAATGATGATGGGTTCAAAAATCCTTATAATATAATTACAAATTAATGAATAAATAAAGAATAAAGACTATATATAGATCTAATAAAATATTAACATATCATACAAAAAAAATATCAGAAATAAGAGAATAAGAGAAGATCTTAGAATAATAATGGTTCAGGGCCAGATCCGGGAGGGACACCAAGTCCACCAGACTTTGGCAACCCTTTCGCGGTTGCTTGGCCAACACAAAGTGATTTTCGCCCACAGTGGACAACCCACCCCACCACAAAGATTGTTCATAAAGAACTTTAAAATCGAAACATATAAAGGTAGTTCACAGAAAATTATAAAATCCAAACCTACAAAGGTAGTTCACATAGAATTATATTTTTAGCAAGTATATTATTTTTTACACATATCATCAAAGAGATGATCGGAATTATAAAGAGGAGAAAGAGACCGTTGGAAAAGCAGTGGAGAGAA
>NC_026159.1:977685-1011884 GCF_000512975.1 Sesamum indicum
GTGGAAGAACCCGAGAGAGAGAGAGAGAAGAGAAAGAGAATGGAGAAGATTAAGGTTAAGATTAGGAAAATGATCCATCCAGGTAAAATTACTTATAAATATATACAGTTGGGTGAGTGGTCGGCCAAAGCTTCCGGGTGAAAGGCTTGGATGGACAATGGGCTTGGGCCAGGGGACATGGGCCAAACTTCCAACATAACGGAAGTTGGCACTTGTGCATGTGTATATATATATATATGAAAAACAATCAGCTAAGCTCTTTGGCTTTTCAAGTTTGAAGTAAATGAGAAAGAGGAAATGGAGGTGAAACAACAAGATGATGAGCTTCCAGTTAGGGTTCCCCTCCTTCTCTATAATTACGACAGAAAGGAGAAAGAAGTTCGTCATCATATTGTGAAAATTAAAGCTACAAAAATTGATGTTTAGCCTACTACCGCTCTTAACTTCATTGGAACAACTTCACGTCTCAACACAACTTTCAATGGACTAAATGCTCTCTCAGGTCTGCCTAATTTCTCCCCGTTGCTACTCTTTATTGTTTCTTTGCTCGTTAATGTTTGGATCTTCAGTTTTAGCGATCACACAAAATCTAAACAAAAGGATTAATCCTTGATGTAACTTTATGCTTTAATTATCTGTTTTCAGTGTCAAATAATGTGTTTTTAATTTTGTATAATGATTTGTGTTAATCCTGATGTAACTTTATACTTTAATTATATGTCATGTTTCCAGGGGTTCGGATTCTGTCGATTCCATATTCATTGTTGTCTGGAGGGTGGTTGAGCTTCATACTTCTGTTCATTATTGCAAGTGCTACATTCTACACAGGCTTTTTGATCAGGAGATGTATTGAAGTTGATCCAAGTATAAGAAGCTATCCCGATGTCGGTAATAATGCTTTTGGTACAAAAGGCGCAACAATTGTCTCTGTTTTCCTGAGTCTTGAACTTGGTAGCCACAGGTTTTCTTATATTGGCTGGTGATAATTTGCATAATTTGTTACCGGACGTGAAAATTGACATTTATGGTTTCGTTAATATCTGTGGACGCCCAAGTTTTGTTCTCCTAGTTGTACTCATTATGACGCCTACTGTTTGGTTAAATAACATGACTGCTCTTTCTTATGTATCTGCCACCCGCGTCGTGGCTTCTCTCATCATACTTGGCTCAGTTTTGTGGTGGGGCTATCTGATGATATCTGGTTTCGCCAAATGGGAGTGCTTGGAGTGGACTATCTACTGCTCTCAGCTTATATGCCTTCTTGTTATTGTGCTCATCCAGAAAGGAACTGCAGAGATTGATCAGCTAGATTCCATTTTTCACTGATTTCTCTCAAATCTTGTAGGAAAACTTCAACCATTGTCTACCTACTGTGAAACTAATGGACTCAGAAGAGTTCGTGTAGGAGGAAGTGCACTTGAAAGCGGTCAATGAAATTCAGAAATACCTGACCAACATGCTTGTTTTGATGCCACCAAAGGATGGAGCCACTGTCTCTTCAAGCCTTTTAGCTGTTCCTGGACTTTGCTAGGTTTACCAGTGGATTTGGCAAGAAAGGCTGTCGTGGAATGCCATTTAACAACCAATAGAATAGGGAAGAGATTTCTCTGAGAGTCCTACTTATTAAGTATTATGCCTGATGTAGGTCGCTCAAAATTAGGATTTCTGGATCAAGGTCGCTAGGTCGGATCGCTGGGTCGTGATCGCTGAATCATTCTTTTAAATTACCTGAAGTGGATCCTGAGAACACAACAAACGTAAGACTAGCCGAGAAGCCCTCAACGATGGCCCTCCAATGCTTAAGTTAAAAAAGGTGGGATCGAAAATGAGATCGAATTAGAGCAGGTAAATGACGGTAAAAGTAAGTCTTGAAAACGTATTTGAAATATCATAAATGAGGGTATTTATACTTGTACGTTACCCTCTATATGTGCGACACGTGGCCCCAATAAAAGCAGGACACGTCACCCACTGTCTGACCTACCACCGCCGTTGTTGCACCTGTGCACTGGGGCCCACCTGCACAGTCATAGGGAGCAGTCATAGGGAGCCGGTAAATTGCCAAAAGTAGGGGGTATTTCTATAATTATGTAATTCCCTCATCAATGCCAATCTTGCTAAATATGTCAATCGTAAGGGCTTTAAGGCCGATGGTACAATTTCATGTCAATGGTAGAATACCTAGCTTGATGGGCATATGGAACCCATATCGGCTTAGAGAAGCTCCCCACATAGGGTTCTTTTTCACAGGCACTGGCTAGAGTTGTAGGGGCCTAAAGCAATTTCATGTCAATGGTAGAATACCTAGCTTGATGGGCATATGGAACCCACTATCGGCTTAGAGAAGCTCCCCACATAGGGTTCTTTTTCACAGGCACTGGCTAGAGTTGTAGGGGCCTTTAGGGACCTATAATCCAGCAAGAGACTCCTATGATTGGAGTTAGCTAGTAATGGAAAAGAGTGAATAAGACGACCCCTTCGAGAAGAGTTGGATTTGACCTGTTGGGAATAGTCCAATTGAATAGTTCAAGGGGTAAAATTTATCTTTCCTTTTCCCCGCGCATAGTATTGATATAAAAAGTAGGATTCCAACCTCTACTGTTATAGAAGATGGAAGCTCACCAAAGGGTATGATATAGGCAGCTATGGGTCACCATCCTTTAATCGCCTAAGAGTGAAACTGAATGAATGAACCTTACCTTATAATAGAGGTTTCTAGATGCTAGAAGGAATAAAAGAAATAATTCCCTCCCATTGGCCGAGCTTCAATCTCTTAGAGCAGATGTGGACTATAGATCATCCAAATGCGGACTCCTTTCTCTATGAAGCTCTTGGTTAATAGAACTCTGATGTGGTTAGGAGGTAGATCTTATTCGAGCTAATGAATTAAAAGATGCATATCTACACCTATCTCCATTGTCCGGCTAGTCTTAACGGATCGGCTTAGGACTCAATCCATTTTGGAAGCCTTTTGAGAGCTGCTAGAAAAGAAGAATCCCACTCTACTGGTAGAGGACTTGGTTCGGAAAGAGGGCAAAAGGGATCCATCCTTAGATAGACGGGTGGAACTCATTGAGATCAATCATCAAGCCTTCTACCCATGGTCAAGGTCAAAGAATGGAGTTAACAGGAAGAAAACCATATCGCTGACCCACGGGCTAATTCTTTCAAAAGAAAGACCAAGGGAGGGCAATGAAAGGGCCACTGCTCATAAATAAAACTATGCATAAAAACACTGATCGATATAGGAGTGCAAGAAGTGACAATTCTTTTCTGCAGGGTGTTGCTTCTATGCTTTGTTTTCAGTTCAGTAACTTATGCATCAATGGCAATTTTGGGGTACCTGATGTTCGGCTCAGAAGCACAATCCCAGATAACATTGAATCTCCCAACAGACAAGTTTAGCTCCAAAGTGGCCATCTACACTGCTTTAATCAATCCTATAGCTAAAAATACGCACTGACGCTTAAGGCCAATTGTTGATGCAATTGAAGATCATTTCCAACTGAGAAGATGCTACAGTTTAATATTAAGAACTACCTTGGTCTGCGGCAGTGTCATTGTAGCCTTAACCGTACCATTTTTTGGGTATCTGATGTCGCTTGTCGGAGCATTTCTGAGTGTCAGAACTTCGATATTGCTCCCATTCCTCTGCTACTTGAAATTTTCAGAAGCTTATAGGAAGATTGGTCTTGAATTGGTTATTAGCGGCTGCATCGTATTAATGGGGCTTATTATCCTTGTTATTGATACTTACACATCTTTATTACAAATAACCCAAAATCTTTAAGATAATGATTCAGTATTATCTAATATAGATTTTAGCAACATGCACCAGTCCATTTTTGTACTCATCATGAGATAACAAATATCTTTTTCATATACGATTCCAAAGTTCTAGCTTTTCTGATGGACAATTTCCAGGTAGGAGTAGCATGCTAAATGCTAGACTATTACGAATTACAATAAGGTCATGCATTCATGGATTGTTGGAGACATCTTAGTTTGTTTCTAAAATGTGAAATCTTATAACTAGGTTTGTCAGAGAAGAAAGTGAACATTTTACCTCACAAATTTCTTTTCCCAGTTTCCTAATTTCTGGATCTGGACGATGTTGGTTGTAATAACTGATCCTAATAGCATGAAGATGAAAGACCTGAATCACAACAAATCTCACATCTTGTTAACCGCAGAACACCTTGTTCAAGAGTAAAGCTCATTTGAGAAAAAAGAAGTTCATCCATATTTTATCATCTTCGCGTGCAAATTCAGTGTATTTAGTAACAGGAAGATATCCGCACAATGAATAGAAGAAGAATCTCCAGAAAAGAATCTAAAGATAGACCCACCTAGCTCTAGACAACTCTCTCCAGCTATCTTCTTTAAGCCTCTCTCTCTCATTCTGCTCCTCAAGTCTGCTGCTTTCTCCCACAGTCCCACTTCAGAATAATTGTTTGCAAGCATCACAAAGTTTCCGCTTCTCTTTGGTTCTAGTTCTATTAGCCTCTGCCTTACCTTCTCACCCACCCTAGAGTAGTCATTAACATCATGGATACTGCAAGCACTGAGCAATGCTCTCCAAACAATGCCATCAGCCTCAATTGGCATGTTCATTACAAAAGCATATGCTTCTTGAAGACGACCAGCCCGGCCCAAGATATCAACCATAGCACCAAAATGTACCATCATGGGCTTGATGCCATGCACTTGCTCCATCTCCTCAAAATAACGTTTCCCATCCTCTACCAGACCAGCATGGCTACAAGCACAAAGAACGCCAAGAAAAGTGACGTGGTTAGGCTTGATTGAATAATTTCTCATCTCTTTAAACAGGTCAAGAGCATATCTAGCAGCACCATGCTGTGCAAACCCAAGAATCATAGCGCTCCAAGTCCACACATTTCTGTAAACCATCCTATTAAATACTAAGTTAGCATAATTAACATCTCCACATTTCCCATACATGTCAACAAGAGCAGTACCCAACTGACAATTCACAACCATACCCTTCTCAAGCACTTGAGAATGGATCCACTTTCCGAGGCTCAAGTTACCAAGCTCAGCACAAGCAGAAAGCACAATCACCATCGTAGTCTCATCTGGCTCAAACCCACTGTCCCTCATTTTAACGAAAAGCTCAACCGAATCATAAAACCAAGAACATTCTACATTTGCCGATATTATTGAGTTCCAGGAAACAACAGTTCTATACGTCATTTCATCGAACACTTTGTATGAATCCAAGACCTTCTTACACGATCCGTACAAGTGAATAAGAGTATTCTGAACATACACATTGGAAAGGAAACCATGCTTCACTACATCCCCATGAATCTGTCGCCCCTCGTTTAAGCCCAAAAGTGAAGCGCACGCCTTGAAGAGGAAAGGGAAAGTATGCTCATTGGGTCCAACTCCCAGACGCCGCATATCAAGAAAAACTGATAGCGCTTCTCTTTGCGAGTCAAAATGAGAAGTGGCATAGGCCCTTATCACATTGTTCCATGAAAAGGTTTCTAAGTTTCCAGACAATTTAACAGCATAACGGCCGTGATTTATCAAATCAATTGAATGTTTCTTCCTAAGTGAATCCGAAGTGCAAAACTGGACGATTTTGTCTGTAATATAGGAATTGCGATGGTGGCCAGATACTATGAGCTGGGCATGAATCTGGAGAAGTTGGTTTGGCGAAGAAACAGAGCTTAAGAGAGACACACATCGACGCAGTGTTTCGGAGTTTGAATTATAGAACAATGGCTTTGGCGGGTGAATCTCAGAGAGCACTGGAAGCTGAAATCTGACCATACAATCCCGATAATGGGCTTCTCTAGATTTCGATTAATGATGAAACCAATAATTTGGGAGCACTAAAATATGGTCAGTTCTTTAAAGCTAATCCTCAGTTTTAATGGGCCGGACATCCTTTGTCAGGAACAGTTGACAAAGAGGAGGAGCGTTTCAATTTCTATAATATATTGCTGAAAGGAGGCCCAACAGGTTGAAACTAAAGAAGATAGAAGTGGTCCATTAGAATAAGTAAGGCATGGGCTGCAACCATCATAGTGCAACAAACTTGCACCTTTGGGAACGACGTAGACAAAGTGGACATGTAACTAAATATGTAGTTTGCTTAGTTTATTGGAAACCTGCGATGCTTTTTTCCAATGAACTTTCCTGATAATAAACATTGTTGAGTAACCATAAGCTTGCGGGAGAGAAGGCAAAAGCCATTAATTTATCTACGTTCTTCTTGTGCAATAGTACCGACATAAGGTCAACTGTAATCTTGTATGCCAAATGTACGGCCTGCGATAACAATATGTTTATAATTCCAACTTCTGATCTTCTTTGTCCATTATTGTATAGCCAGTTTCATATGTATATTTTCCATGTTGCGTTTTGCCCTGCGTTAAAAGGGCAGAGATGCACGTGTATGCATTGAAATTACGTGTTAAATTGAAGAGGTTAACTACGGTTCCTGAACTTCCCAACTTCAATTGCAGATGTTGCGCCGTCCAATCAATTAAGTTAGATCCAATTTGTTTCGACCCAGTATCCGACGACGCCTGTCACATATTTTCCCTCGTGTCATTATTCCAGAGCCACAAAGCCAATACCATCAAAATCTTGGTTTCAATCACACATTACTATTTCGTGGTTAATCAGAACCTCAAAATAATGTCACCTCCTTCTATGAAATTTTCTCAGTAGGTCCTACTTCAAACCAGTCATTGGAACAGAGAAACCTCTTGCTCCAATTTATCTTGGCGTATTCTCCATGGTTTTTCCATCACAAACATGTGAAGACAGCGCCTTTCGACAGACACTGCCCGTTACAAGAATCACTGGTTGAGGTTGTTCATTTACCAATTTCCTGAACTGGGCATGCTCCAATTTCCACTGGGTCGCTCATTTTGCTGAATCTTGAAAAGTTGCGTGCCTCGCCGAGGCAAATAGCCGAACAGTTGAATGGCTTCAACAGGATCCTTCCCCACTGGAGTCGACGGTTCTGCACTCCTTAACATTGCGAATCGTCGTCAACACGTGATTCCTATACTTGCATTCCGGCCAAGAAAGCATGTAGAGGTTGGGGGTATTAGTGATTGTAATTCAGCTGGGTTTTCGAGAGATTTGACTTTGAATCTTTGTAGCCGATTATCTCAGTGCTGTGGACGCAATGGCAGACGACGCAGGTGGACGACCCAGCTTGTAGAAGCCACGGGGGAGGCAGCTGAGGGAGGTGAAAGTGGTGATGAGTCAGATTCTTTACAGGCCACAATTGACAAGAGCATGAGCCAGGTTCTTGCGATGCAAAAAGACCTTTTACAACAGGTTCCCGCACCCGTTGATCTTTCCCTTCCATTTTTTTATCCGGAAAAAGGAGTAGCTTTTCCCATATAGCATTTCTGCTTTATTGACGCTATACGTAACATTCTCCTGTCAATCTCAAGATTCTGCGAAGGTCTTGATTAATCTATAATTCCAGACTAAGCAAAAGCCATATAAATGAATAATCATGTTGTTTTCTGGCGCATTGTTAGTTAGTTCTTCATATGCTGCTGCAATCGGCTTGGGCAGAAAGTTTATTTGTGGAATACTTAAATGGACTGGCTTATCACTGTGGTCCAATTGTTTCATCTAATGGGAAAATGTTCATCGTGCATTGTCTGCAATTCATGCTAAACCCACACGCAAAAACATCTTGTGGATTCTTCCACTAATTCTGTTCGGGAATGATGTATATGAGAGTTGACTCAGGTTTTTATAAAATTTGGATTGGGTCATATGAGAAATGGTGCAAGATGTTTTAAAAAGAGACAGTCAATGCAGCTTTTGCAATTGCTTCTCTTGTGCCTTTTCACATTCTGTTTTTGGGTTTTGCAAGAAGCTCCAATCCCTCCTATTTCCCTATTACTACTCCATCTGTGTGGGCTAATGTGTGCTCATGTCACAGGATTTTGGTTGATTTTTCCTCTGCGCCCTATTTATTAAAAGATTGTTGATGTACAAGCATCTATAGTGTTATTTCATTTCTAAGATTACTTATTTGAATTACATATAAGCATGAAACTATTCAATTGGATGCTACTTTTTCTTTTTCTGTTGTCTTGTCAAAAGTTGTTAAAGTCATAGTTTTCTCTGACACTGTTTTATAGATTTCTGAAAGGAAGAAATTGGTCTCATCAATAAAGAATAGCATAATTGATCAAGAAGGCAGTAAGCAGCGATATCTGGAGAGTGATGTCCCTATTTCCATTGTTGATGCTGCTGCATCTAAAGGTAATGATATCAATAAAACTTGAATGCTTGTATAAACACCATCAATTCACCCATAGATGAGGTGAATAAATATCCAGCTTCATCTATTTTAAAAATGTGGTTGTAGATGCAGAACTTGGAAAAGACCTTCCTGGCAATGGAACTTCCTTTGCTGCCCGTCCCCAACAACACTTGGAAGCCACTACCTCTGGAGATGTTCAATCTGAGAAAGTGCCTTCTATGCCTTTGAAATTCTCTATGACACCCAATCTAGAGCCTTCTTCAAGTAATGGTTCGTACAACATGGAATCAAAGAACACTACGGAGGTCAGAATATCTGATACAAAGACTTCCATGGAAGAAGATTCAAACAAAAAGCTGAAGGATACTACTGTAAAGACAGCCATTCTATCTGATAGACCATCATGTGCGGAAGATGAAAAGCATGAAGATGTGAAGGAGTCAAGTTCAGTAGATGCAAATGCTGAACTTGATGATCCCTCAAATGAAGACGTGAAACCCCCTCCACTGGCTGGGGTCAACGTTATGAACATAATATTGGTTGCTGCTGAATGTGCTCCTTGGTCTAAAACAGGTATTCCTCGACTAAGTAAATGTTGAAAACACTTCAGAGATTACCTTCCTTTAAGTGTAAAAGATATTATCAGAATTCAAATTGCCTGACGATATTTATATTCGATACTAATGCAAGGAATACAAGTATCTGATTTGGTGGAAATTTGTAAATGCGATTGTGCCAATCTTAGCTAAGCAGATAAACAAAATAATGTAGAAAAGAGTTTTCTCATTAGATGGATGCTTGTACAGATATGTTGAATTTGAGGTTTTTGTACTTTGCCTTCACTCTGTTATGCATATGTTGATTAACACTATTTTCAGATAATCCTCTCAAGAATAAGCTGAACTACTGGCAAAGCATGATGTAGATTTTCATTGATTATGATAAAAATATTCACTGTAAAGATATAGGGGAAAGAAAATTTGTATTTCCTTTCTCTTCTCTGAAATTATTTATTCTTCCAGGAGACTTTTCATATATATGCATATTTGCTAATTAGTAATTATGAATTTTGCTACTTAGGTGGGCTTGGAGATGTTGCTGGAGCATTACCTAAGGCGTTGGCTAGGCGTGGACACAGAGTCATGGTAAATTTTGATTACTTTTTCTTAGTAAAGATGTCCTACGCTAAAACTATTCCAAGTAGATATGGCAGTAAATATAACTTCATATATTGAAAACACTTACGATGGCTTGCTTGTACAGCTTCTACATTTATAGATAATGATCCATAGTCTAATCTCTCTTACATACAAGAGGAGAGTTTGATGAACTCTTGTACCACTACAGCAGGGTCCAGTCAGTCAAGAGGGTAGTGTATATGCTTAGACTGGCTGTAACACTAACGTTATCAAAGATAAAAATAACGAGAGTCGACTGAAGGTCATTAACTGAATTATTTTGCTGTAACTGATAGGTTGTTGCACCTCGGTACAGTAATTATCCAGAAGCTCAAGATTCAGGGGTTAGGAAGAGATATAAAGTGGATGGTCAGGTGAGCAACGACAAATAATTTAATTTTGTTTCTCAGTTGTGTTCCTTGTTAACACCACATTATATTTCGCAGGATATGGAGGTAAATTACTTCCAGGCCTACATTGATGGTGTAGATTTTGTTTTTATTGATAGCCCCATTTTTCAGCATATAGAGAAGAATATATATGGAGGAAATCGGGTGGTAAGCATCTCTTATAATTTTACCTGTCTAAGCCTAACTAGTTCTGTAAACGAGGGACTGTTCTTCTTTCCCTGATAATCTTATAATGGAGATACCTCACTCATGCAATGTATTCCCGATATAATTTTCTGATTCTTCCAAATAAATTGTCACTACTTCAGCTTCTATTAGCAGCCCTCGTATCTGAAAGAGTCATATAACTAAATGCTTTTTACTATTTAAAATCCTTTTTTTTTTTTTTTGCTTATATCTTGCAGGACATTCTAAAACGCATGATTTTATTCTGCAAAGCTGCTATAGAGGTATGATGAAATTAAGATGTAGAATAAGGTTGCAGTACGAACTTTGTTATGGCTTCTCACTGGAAAAGTTTAGGATTATACTAATCCTATATATTATACTATGTGGTTCTGCATGTGTATACACATATGTGCAAACACATAGCAAATGCACCATAACAATCTGGTTTCTTCTAATAAAGGAAAGAGTAAGGCATGGCATATTCAATCTGTGTTTTTTCTTTACTTCATGCATTTAGATACTGTATGATTTGGAAAATATGGTGACTGCAGGTTCCTTGGTATGTTCCATGTGGTGGGGTCTGCTATGGAGACGGAAATTTAGTTTTCATTGCAAATGATTGGCACACTGCCTTACTGCCAGTCTACCTTAAGGCATATTATCAGGATAATGGGTTAATGAAATATACAAGATCAGTCCTTGTGATCCATAATATAGCTCATCAGGTATGTTCCTAGTATATGATGGCCTTTGAGGTGAAATAACTTATGAGGTAAATATTAGTTGAAACATGTAAAAACTGTAGCTTGCACATTCATTAGGATAATTGAATTAACAGTAGATGATACAAATTATGGGGAACTTCCAGAAGACTAGATGTAATTTTCTCTCTCCTGGTGCTTGAGGTGTTTGTTTTTGCTGCTCTCATCATTACAAGTCTTCACAGCTTTTTCATTGCAAGATCACTGTCTTCCTGATTCCAGTTTCCCATCCACAATATTGGCATCTACTTTATTGGATTGATAAACTATCAAGTAAACTGTTCCATGGAGACGCTTCAAGCAGCTTTTATCATACGCAATGAAAAGAACATGGTACCTAATCCTAACTGAATTTGAGCAGGGGCATAGGTTGTTCATTGCAAATAACTTCTTCAAAATGTAAAACTAATGTTCAACCAAGCCTTTGAAGTGGAACATGTTCAATATGCCAAGCTATGGCAAAGAGCACAAGGTCATTACTCATAATAACTAGCTCAGTTGACTTCATTTTCTGCAGATTATGATTTGGAGCCTATATAATAGTCACTTTTTAGCTTCAATTTGAAATGTCTGTTATTATTTGTGCTTGCTCTGGCTTGCTTTGTAGTTACCAATATATGGCAATTCCCTGTTGTATTCCCTGTTTCCGAGTCAAAATATTATCCAAATTCATAAGCTTAATCCAAAAGTTTCAACTCATATCTATTCTTTGTTTGTCTATTAACCACCCAGGGTCGTGGTCCTCTGGATGATTTTTCCTACGTTGATCTTCCACCACACTACTTGGACCTTTTTAAGTTGTATGATCCAGTTGGAGGAGACCACTTCAACATCTTTGCTGCAGGTTTAAAGACTGCTGATCGAGTTGTTACTGTTAGTCATGGATATGCTTGGGAGCTAAAAACTTCTGAAGGCGGTTGGGGTCTACATGAAATCATAAATGAGAATGATTGGAAACTACGTGGAATTGTCAATGGGATTGATACAGAGGATTGGAGCCCTGAGTTAGACGTTCACCTGCAATCTGATGGGTATGTTAATTACTCCCTAGACACCCTGCAGTCGGGCAAACCCCAGTGCAAGGCAGCACTCCAAAAGGAGCTTGGCTTGCCTGTACGTGCCGATGTTCCATTGATTGGTTTCATTGGAAGACTCGATCAACAAAAGGGTGTTGATCTGATAGCTGAAGCGGTCCCCTGGATGATGGGCCAGGATGTGCAATTGGTCATGCTGGGCACAGGCAGGCCCGACCTTGAACAGATGCTTAGGCAGTTCGAGGGACAGTACAATGACAAAGTCAGAGGATGGGTAGGTTTTTCTGTGAAGACAGCTCATCGGATAACCGCTGGTGCAGATATACTTCTGATGCCATCAAGGTTTGAGCCTTGTGGGTTGAATCAGCTCTATGCAATGCGTTATGGAACAATTCCAGTTGTCCATGCTGTGGGTGGACTAAGAGATACCGTGCAGCCCTTTAACCCTTTTGAAGAATCAGGCCTTGGATGGACATTTGCCAGAGCAGACGGGAATGAACTGATGCATGCTCTTGGGAACTGCCTATTGACTTATCATCAATACAAAGAGAGTTGGGAGGGGCTCCAGAAACGAGGTATGCTGCAGGACCTAAGTTGGGATAGTGCTGCTCAAAATTATGAGGAAGTTCTTGTTGCTGCGAAGTATCAGTGGTAAAATGTGTTAGCACGCATAAATAGTCAACTATCCTCTGTTCCCATCTGCTTAATGTGAGGCATGGTGCTTTGATCAATATGTGGAAGATTATGCATTCTTACTTTTGGATGACCGTGGGCGGGAGGTTACTTAGCTACTTGTGGTATTCAGTACTTTGTCTTAGCTGGTCTTGACAAGTGGAAGAATGTTAACTAGCAACAGTCACAAAATGCCTCTAGGTATTCTTGTGCGGACATCCAATCTCTTTGTAAGATTATCGTCACAGTTTAGTTTGACGCTTTGTGTTTTAGGTTAAGCATCCACAAACAACTTTATTGACTGCCTCCATGTCTAGACATCCTTGTCATACTATAATATGCCTAAATAGACAGATTCTTGCACAGTAGAATAGGATTATCTTAGAATAATTTTCTGGCACAAATAGCTTTAAAATCTTAAACGACTCGTGGTGGTCACTGCTTCTTTTCTGTGGCAATTCTGAATATAGATGAAGAATGATGAAAAGAAAAATTAGTTCCACTTATTTTGTGTTGGTTCCAGCGGTAGTCCTGAATTTGCTGAATACATGGATGAAACCTAGATCAGATTGAAGAAATGAACTGTTTGGTATCACCACAGCATAACACCAAAAAATAACAGTAAAATATAGTCATGAGCTGGTTTTGAAGATCTTGGAACCTCAAAATATCAGTGCGAAACAAGTTTACAAGAGACACATGCGTAGCCCGCTTGGGAATACACTAGCCATTGAGAAACTACAATTTTGTAGAGAAAAAAAATTGGCGCTGCCGAGCGACTCAATATAATTTCTCTGTAGCGAAAAGGAATGTGTGGGCATGCGTATTCCTAAATACAATTTCTCAGCGAACAGGCAACTGGAATTGACTACATACAAAGACCACACGATTTCCAAGCATTACAAGCAGCATAGAGACGATCTAACGACATATCTGAATAGCAGTTTTATTGATTTTATCAGTCTCAACCAGACAAGACAAAGCACAGCAGCTGCAACGGAGAAACTGGTGTGTGTAGATATCACTGTCTGTGCATGCCCCCAAACATGCAATAACCAACCAACATACAACTTTTACCAGTTGAGGCCGGCAATTTATGTTATCTATGTATAGGAAACTCTTCTATCCTGATGAAACTGCAAACATGATCGACCAGAGAGAAGTCCCGCAAAACCCTTGGACAGACAACCCTCAACAGCACAGGGAGACTTGGTACAACCTAATGTGCTGCTATGTTTGAAAGTTTCAACGCAATCATCAACACTCCCAACCTGATTCTGACCCCAGTTAGCGCACTTCTCAGTCGAATAGCGCTGCCTTTTCGTCGAATTCGCAATACTGCTAGAGCTTGCATACCCATCTGAAGATCCCATATGCAAATTGTCGCAGAACTTCCTCTTTGAACCCGGGAAAATTTTCAAACCTGCAATGCCAGCAGTTTTAGAAGCAAAAATAGGTTTCATATAAGGATGTTACAGTTATCTCTCCAGCTTCCGCATACCAGATAGAATGTCCTCACATTGTTGAGATTCCGAGTCACCACAATTACAGAACAAACTAGAAGCTCCATGGGATCCCCTAATCCTGCAGCAAAGCAGATTGTCAATCCGAATGGGAAAACATTCTGCTAAATTTGGTACGTGACACATGTCGAATAGATTCACTATGAAAGTATATATGTCTCTGCATGTAAGTGGGAACATAACTATTACAGTCACCGAGATATTGTACCTGTACATGTGCTCGACGAAGTCATCAATTAAGACGGGCCATGCACCTGTTAAAAATTATCAACAATGAGATGACAAAAACACTATACAGATTATACATAAGGCATGATGACAAATGTTCCTGGCAATTAATGAATAGTGGAGATTAACTATGCATCGCCACTTAAAACAATAATCCACTGAAGATGATATGTGCACAACCATATATGCTCATAGAACAAGAAAACGTCCACCTTCAACTACAGCCAAGTTTGATACAGCAACATAAAGTTTGTTTCACATGGACCGACCAAGTATAAAAAAGCCATTTTCTACAAACAAAATGACAGGGCTTTCAAGCAATCCATACATCACAAAACATATGCCATCAGAGAGCTAGTAAAGAAACATAAATAGAAATCAACTCTATGTCTATGACAACCCAAGGATGCAAGATAAGACAAAAGAGCTGAACACAAATAAACACAATCCACTGCCAGTGTTCAACCCATGTGTTAACCCACTGCACATTTAAAACATATATCCACCGGATCTCTATTTTCTTACAAGAAGATGTAAGTTAGCTTTATTTTTTAAGACAGCTGCCTGATTTTACCACCTCTTATTCAATCAATTAGACAAATCTTAAATGCTTATACGTTGCTCTATCTCCCCACCCTGTCCAGCTGGACAATAATAGGTGTAAGTGCAAGACCGTGAAATGGAATTTTGAGTAAATTAGACGTCTTTACTACAGAACTGGTTGCAGAATTTGGCGAAACATGAGAGACCACCTACAGACATTGCATCAAAAGGATAAGACTCCTACTCCACTAACCATATACGCAACAGAAGGCACAATAATGATGGACTAATGGGAGAAAAATGTTAAAGGAGTGTAGTGGTATTACCTACATGAATGCAAATGAACAAACCATGACATAACAGATGATAGTAATACATACCTTCAGGGTCATACCCTTCAAGATTTTCATGGACACATCTACTGAAGGCTAAAACTTGTCGCCACGTATCCTCAGATATGTTATGTCGATGATTTTTCTGGAGAACAAAAGAGAGATCCAAAAAAAATCAGTGTAGATAAATGATAAATACTATGGACAAAATGAAGGCAAAATATTTTAATTTTCGATCATTATTGTGCGACTGCCACATCAGATGCTCTTGGAACAAATCTCAATATAGAATATCAAACCAGGTAAAGGTAGGGACACCGTTCAAACTAAATTGTCATGCACCATATCTTTTAATTATTCATGGGGGTGAAAAACAGTAGAACTTGTACCAGGCGATGAAAATAAAGACAATAAGCAACAATTGCTTTAAAAGGAAGTTTTACCTCAACAAAGTTGCACCATTCATTTAACAGTCGAAACCTTCCAGCCAAAACTAACCTCCAGGCCATAACAGCCCTGCTTACAGCTACAAGTATCTTAATGTGTTAAAGGTAGATTTATGCGCAAGATTTTTCAGCTGGAATACAAAATGAAAATGCAAAAAAACAGTAAAGCAACTTACTGATGCTCTTCTGACCATTTTCCCGGCAAATGAAGAAAACAAAATCATAGAAACGAGAGAACTCTGAAAAATCTGCCTATAAAAAGCAAAATAAAAAGTCTTGAATGAATATATCCAAAAACTGCACATTCCAGGGTGCAGAATATACTAAAAACGGTAGCTTACCATCAACTCTGGTCTTGACATCAGCTTGTAAACTTCCTCGAGAATTGAAACCCTGTAGCAGAATATGAAAATTTTTAGTTTTGTCGTTCAACTTTTCCCCTCAGAGAACACCCAGAATATCAAATACTTCAGTCAAATTATATTGCCTGAAGATGTTAAAATGCGTGAGACAAAGGGAATGAAATGAACTAAACATAGTTAAACAGAAGTACTTATATCAGTTCATATGTTTCCCTAGCATCGCAAGATAGTATAAATTTTAAAGTTCTCTTTTATGTATTTCCAGTTTTTCTTCTGATAACTCAAAATATCACCAACCTGCACTATTTTGTCTGTGTTAATTTTTCCAGAAGAACTGCACCAGTTTACATATTAGAGAATCCTGAGTTCTAACCGGGGCATGGAAAGAGGAGCTCAAAGTCTCCAAGTAAGCAAATTAACCAACTAAAACTGCAAATAAATTACTAAGCAGCATTACCAACTCCAAATGCATCTTCATTTTAATTTTTTGATGCAAAATAGATACCTTGTGCTAACTTTCGACTCCAGCACTTTCAATAACTGTGCTAATGCCTCTCTTGAGATTCTTGCTTTCTGCGACTCCTCATCTGGCACGTAACACCCACCCTCATTACCGGTCGCCCTTGACGTGATATCTGCGTTAAAATCTCCACGATTTGGAAATCAGGCCACACTCTTGTAAACAGTAAGCAAAAAGTTATCTGAATAAGACATAATCTTTGCTAGTATCTCTAAATCACATTTCACATCATCGCCACGATTGAGTCTTTCCCACAAAAGAAACAATTGAAGAAAGAATCTTATCATGGACGTATTTTTCCAATGAAACAACTCAAACTTTTGCTCCCCCCCACCCCCCCCCCCCAAAAAAAAAAAAAAAAAAGAAGAAGAAAGATTAATCCCCCCCCCCCCCCCCAAAAAAAATTACATATAAATTAAATCCAGCCTAATCTTTATGGGACCGATAACAATAACATAACCAGGCTAAAAATGAACAATTTTTTCCTCAAAAACCCAAAATTGTAGAAAAATACGCAAACTAATCCATATTCAGACAATTTAAAAGTTGTTGATAATAATTCCACAAAACAAGAACTTCCTGAATTCAATTCAAGAAACACTCCACCCAGATATGAAAATATAAAATAAAACGAAAAGGGGGTAATAAAAATACCGCAGTATTGACAATAGATTTGGAAAACATCGGAGGAGAAATCCATGGCGATGCGGGACGTCTTGGGCTTCCGTGGATGAACGAAACCCCAGATGGGAATTCTCAGCAGAAGGCAGAGTGCTGGCAGCTGTCACTGTAGTCTCCCCTGCTTTGTCTTGATGAAATGGAAGGTGTCAAGTATACCATATATTTACTTGTGTAGGTATTACGCAATACACAGACGTTGGAGTTTCAGTAATTCCTTTGGAGTGAGATTTATGGGATTTATATTAATTTCTCATAATAAAATAATCTCAAAATTGTCGGCTAGACCCGGTTCGTGGTTCTTATGTGCCGAAGATGATCCGATTCGATTCCATTCAGATCCTTTTTTCTTGTTTCAAGGTATGATAATTATTTTTTCCATTTCATAAGACGGAATATTTTCGGTCTTTATTAATTATTATTTTACTGAAATTTAATGGTAAAGGAAGTGTGGGCTTGTTTGTCAATATTTTCTTTTTGGGTGGGGCTCTCCGCTCTTGTGTTGTGGGAATCCTTGAAGATAATATGATATAGATACGTGGGGTATTAATCTTTTCTTCAAATATCAAAATTTGAATAGAATACAAGTTAATTTATATTTTTCTTTTACAGGGTTTTTGTCAAAGCTTCTTCATATAATCACTATTGTTTTTTCTCACCTAAAGTTTCAAATATTACATATTGATTTGATAATACTTACTAACTATCATATTAATGAATAATAATAATAAAAAAAATGATTGATGACTTTCAACATATACTTACAATTAAGTTAGGTGGGAAAAAGATTAGTTCTATTAAGTGATGTAGGTCGCGCGAAATCAAGATCGGATAGCAGGGTCGGGTTGCTGAATCCTTCTTTCGTACTACCTGTTCGGCGATGGCCCTCCAATGTTTAAGTTAGAAAGGCGGGGTCAAAATAAGATCGAATGAGATCACGAAATGGCGGTAAAATGATAGACAAAACGTAATTTGAATAATCATAAATGAGGCTATTTATAGTCGTATGATACCGTTTAGGAGAGCGCCACTTGTCCCCTTGAGATGCTGCCACATCATCATTATCCTAAGATCTTTATTTATTCCCAGATCAAAATTAGTCAAAATGATCAAAATAGTCAATTATGGGGTTTAAATGCCTCAAATTGATAGGAGTATTTAGGTAATTTAATAAACTCCTTCATCATTAAGTATGGATTGGCACTTAATATTTGGCATAGATACATTATTTGAATACTTTTTATTCAAATAAAGAAGA
The DNA here is from genome assembly GCF_000512975.1 of Sesamum indicum. Lineage (NCBI taxonomy): Eukaryota > Viridiplantae > Streptophyta > Magnoliopsida > Lamiales > Pedaliaceae > Sesamum > Sesamum indicum. The sequence continues at coordinate 996,077 of NC_026159.1, forward strand.
TATGCTATTCAATTTGAAAATAATATATTTTTTTTTGGTAACATATGTGTTTGTTGCATTTTAAATTTATTTTCAAATCCCATATACACATATCACAATCACAAAACAATACTAGGCAGAACTCAACATTAATCCTCCGCTATTCAATTCAGTCAAATCGTTTCTAATGATATCATAGGCATCGATCATTTAGAAATATCTAAACTTTATTGGGCTTATCTTATAAATTGTTCCACCTTATTAAAACTCAACTACCGATCTGGTTATACAAGCCACAACTAAACCTAGAGACAGACAATTGGCTCAACCACATAAATCTATCTAAGAGCACCTATAGTACTTGTATATTCAGTTTAATTACATCAATATTTCATGGATGTAATTAGCACCGTAAGATTCAAATTAATTTATGATCGTTCTAGTCGGTCCGAATGGATAAGTAGGGATATTTGGACTGTTTTGTAACTTCTTGAACTTTGGAAGACATTTTGGCCTTTTTAATTTTTGAGTCCCATATCATTATCATGAGATGAGAATACTCAAAATTCAATGTATTGGATGAGTCTTTCTGCTGCTCCTCTGTTTTTGTTTGTTGAGAGGCTAGCATTAAACAAATGAATACAAGTGGTAAGAGTCAATATAAAGCCAAGCGAGGTACTCTCTAATTGGCGACACCTACTCGTGCCATCACCATTGCAACACCACGTACGTTGGGTTCTACGTTGGATGAATGTGTACCCTAATTTTTGAGAGCCCACTAGTTGCCTGATTGCTCATGTCGTGGTCTAACCATCGGTACCAACCCTCGTAGCTGCTAAGTGGCCTTGTCGTGGACTGTCTCCTCGTCGCGCACTCCCTCACCCTTTATTAATTCTTCTTACTTTAGTCATTCCCTTTCTCTTCCTAAGTTTGTGTAATTAATCCAAACCATATTATATTTATTTACTTATAATACTCCCTTTATGATTTATATGAATCACAAACAACATATAATTACATCATTGGATTGATATGGCTAAATTAATTTCTTCTAGAGTCTTCCTCCCAAGCTCAAACCTCCCGAAAATCTCCCTACTTCCCCCCTATATATAAGTTGGCTCCCATCGCTTTAAGTCCTCTACTCTATATATTTTTATTTTCCGGCGGGCGGTAAAAATCGAATGATTTAAAGAGAGAAAAGAAGGAAGGAAAAAGGAAAGCGATGCCTTCATCAGTCCCCCCCTCATTGCCACCATCTCTCGAAGAGCTAAGCACTAGAGGCGCCACCTCGCTCCTCCTACCCTGGATCCTCGGCATGGCGGCTGCCAACAACTCCTCACCGCGCGAGGTAGCAGTGTTCGTACACCAACCCAGCCGGTCCGTAACGCTTGTGGAGGGCTCCCTTGACATCGAATCTCTCCTCCGAGAAATCCCATCAAAAGAAGGCCCTTTACCCGCAACCAAAGCTTCGATCGAGTCCTTGCCGCTGGTCCAGGTGTCGGAACCGGGTCTGGAGTGCCCGATTTGCTTAGCGGAGTACGAGGTCAACGGGGACATGGAAGTGAAGGAGATGCCGTGTAGGCATAAGTTTCACGCTGATTGTATCGATAAGTGGTTAGGGATCCACGGATCATGCCCGGTTTGCCGGTTTAATATGCCGGTGGTGGAGAAGAAGGAAAGCCATGAAACAGGAGGGTGGAGGATTCACGTGTTCTTTGGTCGGGGGAGGCCGGGTTCGAATTCGGAGTCGGGTTCGGGGATGGACGTCGATACGGGTGGGGATGAGGACGAGGAAATGGAAAGTGGAGCTGATGAGGCGGGTGATGGTGGCAATGATGAGTTGCCAGCTCAGAACATGTGGATGTAGATACCGGTGAATGGTGATAGTGATTGATTTTTTTAATTTTTTTTGTTTTTTTTTTTTTTTGGTGGGTGGTTTATAGCTTCTTGAATTTACTCAATAGTGAATTTAAGGGAAGAAATTGGTTGAATTAGGGAGTAGAAGAAGGTAGTTGTAAAAATGAAAAGGTATTTGTGTGTGCAAGCAAAAACTAAAAGAGCTAAAAAGCAATCTTTCTCACACCACCACAAGTTTCTTTCTTTGCTCTATATATTCTACTTTTGTTAAATCAATTAACACTTAACGGGAACACCACCACCACTAGCGAGCCGGACCCGCAAGTTCACATGTGAAACTGAATGAAAAATGGGTGGCTGATTTGGAAGAAATTAATGCTAAGAATAGTAAAGCAAAGCGATTTATATTGGTAAAAGCAGCCCAGAAGATGTAATGGTCAGAGGTGAAAATTGCAGAAAACTTCAAACTCACCACATGGGGATGGGAAAATGATGAAATACTTAATCATTTCATAGTCTCCCCATTACACATTCCTTCGTGTTTACAAGGAAATGCAGCAAAATGACAAAGTAAATTAAGCTGAAACATAATAAAAACTGCAGAAGAAATCGCCGCATTGTCCTTCCTCTTCAGCTGGTGATCGGTGGATCCATTACCTCAAGAAGGACTTCAAAAACGGCAACTCCTCAGTGTCCTCCTGTCAGCTCGATTCAAGGTTTTTAATTTATCCCCAATCTCAGGATTGCCCTTGGTCAAACGGTGTAGATGCACCTCTTTGATCAATCGGTCTACTTCAAGTGTCGCGTTTGGCTGGAAAACACGACGGAAGATGATGTCTTGTCATGGGCATGCGTTTAGGTAGAAATTCAACATCAATTTGCAACTCCTCGCTCACACTCACAGCCTTCCTACTATATAAAGTTGGAACTAAAATTCCTGAGGGAATTTGTATTGTCTTATTTTGGGCAAAAGAAAAGAGTAATTAAACTCCTTGTCTTTGAAGACTGAACGCCGACACGGGTTTGAAATCAACTTTCATTCGGGATTTGAAATCCTCTTCATTTAAGTTTGGTTAGATTTGAGATGTGGTGGTCTCGGATCCATTCCTCGTTGGACCCAAAGCCCCTTCACCCGGCTTCAAACCCTTGGACGCATTTCCCCATCTCTACTCTAGGCTAAAGGTAAAAAAGAAAAGTCCTACTTTACCTTTCCATGATGCCATTACAATAGTTTAACAATTAACTCTATAAGACGAACGTGTCTCTGAGACGAGTATCATGTATAAATAATGTTAGAAATAGTAGGTGGATGGATTGCACGATTAAGCATAATTAAAACTAAACTAAATACAACTCAGCAAGGATTTCTCCAGATGATGCTTCTTCATAAGGCATCGATGGCTAGCACTCCCCATTCATTCAAACTTGCTTACCCAACTCAAAAAACAACCAATTTATTCGAACCATCTTTCTCTTGCCAGAAGAAATGGGAGCTCTGTGATAAGGTCCAAGCAGCGTACAAGCCACGCTTTCATTCAGAAACTTAAGAACTAACAACCATCCATACAGGAAATTCAACAATTCAGATGGAACCTTATGGTACCAAACTCGTTCAACAGTCAAAATGCCAACATAATTCAAACATCACCACACTGATAACAGTAGCCAACAGCGCTTCCGTGTGTAATATGCAAGGAATCGCATGACTACTGGTCCTCTGCATACAAAATATTTCTAAGAAGAAGAGGAAAAACAAGCTACGCACAGTTAATACAACGACCTCAACTTAACTTCATGTTTACAAGTACTTGTCGATTACTAGCTCAAAGTTTATTAAGAAATAAGAAATGAGAAATAGTTTCGCTAAAAAGAATTCACCACTTGGATGCATGTTACTATTCTTTAAATAAAGAATAACATTGAGTGTGAAAGGACATTTAGAGTGGAACATGTTGAGAACAAAGAACTTGTTAAGGTGGAGACTGATTCCCTGGGCGAGTAGCCTTAGACTATCATCGACTAATCAACTTCTACCACGAAACTTTCAGATTCAGAAGAATATGTAGCTCAACTTTAGCAGCTGCAAATTTTTAAGGTGATAAGGGAAGCACAATTCTTAGGGTCTCATAGACAGCAGAAGGAAGACGAAACATCGCAGAGATGAACCACTTGGAGGAAATAAACCAACATGTAACTAACCTAAGATCCAAGTGAGACAAATACAAATTGTTAGCAACCACATTGAAGTGATATTTCTGCTCAGTAGAGGTCCAAACTTCATAGCTGGAACAAAAATGACAATGCCACAATTGAGCTGAAAGTTGAAGCAATTGAGTGGATTGACTTGTAAAAATATGGATCCAGAAGGCTAGGCGCAAATATATGATTCAGAAAAAAAGTCTTTTGAAGACATATTAAAGATCAAATAATTCATCAAGCTGCGTCAAATCTATACAGTTGTCTTGAACTTTATGAAACTAAGCAACAGCTTTGACAGAAGAATCTGAATACATTGAATTCTACTAAGAATTACCATGATGGATAAATCCATCCGCAATAGAATTCATGCCTGCTTAAATCGCGTATGAAAGTCAAAGAATTGAAACCGACATGTTAAACCTTCCCATAGAGTGTGCAAAACTTTAACATTATAGCACAAAGGATTATGCAAAAATGGTATACCAAGTGCCAGATCAAGGTTTCAATATGAACCAAGTGATCGATAGAAAGGAAAAGAAGATGAATCATCTCTCGAATTTAAGTATCATGTAGACATAAAGCAAAGGAGGACCACAAGAAGATAAACACTTTTTCAACAGTTAAAGGGCATAAAAAATTGTTTTGAAATGATAAAGCTAATGATGTAAAAAGGTCCATATGTATTCCTCAATTAACCAGTTTATGTATACTGTTCAGACGAATTATTCCAGTGAGCCTATTGAGCTTATTCAAATCTATATTGTTCAAAGGAAATTAACCTTAAAGGGATCTGCTCATCACTAAGGCTACTTTCAGTATCGGATATGCTCCTACAGTTAAAAAAGAAAAGATAATCTACCATATAGACACTACTTCTTCACCTTTCGAGATTTCCGAGGCCCCAAAACCTCCATCCTGCCAACAGAACATCCACACCTTGCTCGGAAAACCAGAACAGCCCTCCCATTAGGTGGAGCCATCTTCTTGAGCTCTGCCTCCAATTCCCTATGATGATCACGAGGCAATTCAAATAGTCCCTTCTTCAGTGCATTTCTCGATACACAAGTTGACTTCTTCACGCTCTCCTCCGTCTCCAATTGAATATCAAATTCAGCAGCGTTAGTGAGCCCACGACATCCCGGTTTCCCACATCTGTTGTCTGTACAGACCGTAATTGCCACGAGTGCCATTGCAGCAAACAAGATGCTGAGTCCTAAGCATCCAAAAACCATAGGGGCACGAATGATTTCTTCACTTACAACTTCTACCACTTCTTCACCAAGTTCAATAGTCTTGTGCGCTAAAACCCTGGCATAAGGATACAGCAAAAATCCACACGCACCAATCACAGCAATCAAGATAACCACATCAATCACAGCGTATCGGGATTGCTCACAAGCCGGGATGTTCAAGTGATTAGGAGGATTTGAAGTCTTTTTATTCTTATGAAACTGATTAATTTGCTTCAGTTTCAAATAAGGGTCAGTGGAATTCACAGATTTCGCCATGTCTATATGCTGGTCAACTGAAATCGGGATATCAAAACAGACCATTTGGATTTGAAATGAACCCAAGAAACGTAAAGATTGAAGCTTTATCAAGAACCCACCAATCTAAATCTAATTATGAATCAGACCAACTGATAAACAACAAATTTCCAGATCGGCCCAGTTCAGGAATCGAAAAACAGATTTGATATCAGACCACCCGAGGATCGGAATTGTCGGCGGGCACTAGAAACACCCCATTTCTCACATGTATAACTCAAAACCATCCGACAATACATCGGTCTGCGTATCCAAGAATCATAATCTACAGCAGAAGGATAGAAAATTGACATATAAAGGCATGAGAATATGGATTCTTGGCCGGCTTCCCAGAGGGGTTTTGTTGGGAGAAGCAGAGACGACAAGGCAGAGGCCGAGAGAAAGCTACGAAGTCGTATTAGTAGTAGTCATTATGTACACACTGCTTTTATGCTTATTAATTTATCAGTTACTCATCACAATCTGGTGAAGTTCCTTCACATGAATGGAACTTGGTGCGTGGAGTGGAGGGTCATACACGCCAAGGAAAAGCCCTTTCCCTTGGAGTTTTGTGGGCTGTTATTGTATGGGCCATATGGGCTAAACTTCAATCCAAATGATATGTGAATGATTTATGCTAAGCTTTGTGGATGCTGTCATGATAGACTTGGGGCCTACCTTCGCATTAGGAAATGAATTATTTTGTTTTTTATTGGAAATATTATATATTATGTCGAAATAGAAAGAAAAGTCATTCAAATACTATAATTATCATGTAATTAATTATTTTTCTAAATTATACAACAATTATATTACAAAAATATTATATTTATCGTATAATCAATTCAAAATTTATCAAATTCAATTTAAGTTTAAAAAATTCTACATAGAGAAAAAGGATGCCTTATGTAGATACTCCCAAACGTCATTTTCCAAATGAAAATTATTGGTTATAATAATAAAATTATACACTGTTATGGGTTAAGTACGAAAAGGACCAAAATGCCCAAAAGTTGGGGAACGTCCAAACATAACTAGGGTCCACATATTTTTATGTGGGTTATACCCGATTAATGATGGCAAATTGAGATAATAGAGTTAGGTCCCACCAGGACTCGACTCCAATTAAGTGGCTAGGGATCCAAATTAGGCCCCAGACCAATTTTTATTTTGTTGACTTAATCGAGCTCAGGTTGAATTTCCAAAGATCATAAAATTTCAATTTTTAGGAATACTACGATGCAGTAGAAATATACGACAACGCCACATGGTTAAAAGAAACAAATGAAACATCATGACATTTACTTGTATGGACAACAACCGTCCATGGTTTGGTGTAAGACTCAGAAGAATTAAATTCCAAGCTTAAATAGAATTTTAATTTTCGAACATATCGCCTCTCAAACATTGTAATTTTGTATAAATCACTCGTAAATTTTAACTTTTTTTATATAAAATCGCCCCAAATTCTATAGTTTTGTTAAAGTTATACATGCTTTTTAATTATATATATATATATATATATATATGATAATGTGAATCAATTATATAAGTATAATTTTTTAGTCTATTCAAACTTTCAGTTCTAAATCGGTTCCGGAATAAAATCGACTCATATAAGTTGTCCAAATACTAAATGAGTGAAAAATTAATAAAGCCCAGTGGTCGAAACCCTAGAACTGAAGATAATTTGGCATCTGAGCCCAACACCACATGGTACATCTCATTTTATATTATCAGAACATAAAATGAAACATGCACATGTATTGGTTTTGGTTGGCTTAACAAACATAATATTCAAAATATTTGATTAGGTTAATAAGAATTAAACTTGGTTATAAAACGTTCCACGTGTAAATTTAGGGACATTCTTGGACTGCCCTGTTAGGTGACATTATATAAACGTGTCGTGGGCTGGTTGAAATGCATGCAAAAGCTGGAGCACCAAAGTGGATTATAATCTATTAGGATGAGCTAAACGTGTCAGCAAGATAAATAACCTAGTAATAATAAGTTATATTAATTACTACTCCTAATTGCATGGGTGAACTCATAAACAAATAAGCCTCACCACATGCTCTTCTGCTTTTTATTGCACCAACACGTGTCACTTGTGACTGGGGAAAATTAACCAAAATCAAGTTGAAAAATGTAATATATTTATCATGTGATTGGTATACAATTTAAAAAAAATAACTGATTATATGATAATTATATCAAACCTACTTCGTAATGGATTTAATTCATTCAGATTTAATTTGAGTAAAAAATTCTTTATAGTCGAGACAACAATATCACAAACACAAAAAGACAAATTATTTAATTAAATACTGTAACTGGAAGAACCGAGATAAGTAGCTTTAAAATAAATTAAAACAAAAGCTTACAAATATTTAATTAAAAGTAGTTTAAAAATGGGAATTTTAATTTAAGTTAGATCCGATTAAATTTGAATTAATAATATAATATTACAAATGTAATACTAATATGTCGGGATGATTCTAATTGTATTATTATATTTTTAATGAATGAGTAGGATTCCAATTATAAATTATAACTATATATTGTTTTGATTTATAAAGAATATATATGGAAGGGACCCAGTTGCTAACTTTTCTAATTACATGTGACTGCTAATTATTGTTCCATGGCTTTAGCATTTGCTGAAGTGTTTACCAACAGAAAAAGAAGAGTTAAGAGCATTTACAAGTACTTTATTAATATTTTCGGAAATTGATAAGGCAGATGAGTTCATAATTATGCTGGTTTATGTGACGATGAAGAGTGAAAGTGTGCCTTAATTAACTAATGATTACGTGAGTAATTACATATGATAGGTCGAATTAAGGCAAGATGTTTTTTCAAACATATGCATATTAGCTTCCTTTTGTGTTCCCAACGTAATATGCATAACATGTATGTCTCCGATCGCCAATGAGGCATTTGTCTTAATAATAAAGTTGAGGCCCAAATCTCTTTATTTGGTAAAGACAACCTTCAATTCGAATTACATGTACGTAAGTATTTGTGCATGTTATTTTATAAAATTATTTATATATTTAACTAGGTCTTGGACATTTGAAAATTGATGTACTAATTTGTAACTTATTATTTTTATTGCCTTATAAAAATATTATTTATTGATATAGAACAAAAGGTGAATGTATTTGTGAAGCGTTTGAATACCCACAAGTGAAAAAAGTTTAGTGTTCTGGTTGAGTGGCATGACTGTAAAATTTTAAACAGTCATAATTTTTTTTTTCGATCGTTTTCGAGAGGAAAATTCAACCCCTCATCATAATTATTATGAGGGGTCATCGTTTGCCGTAAAATTTCATATTTTTTACCACTATTTTGACAATTCTTTAGATTTTTCTATTTTCTAGTCAAATTTGTGTATTTTTCTATTATTTTAGTTATTTTCTGGGCTGATATTTTTTTCAAAACATTGCTTCCATGGTGGGAGGTTTTTTGGTTCGAATTCCACTGGCTTTTGATACAATCCAAATTTTAGCCTATTTTAGATTTGTTTTATCTGTACTAAAAATTATTTTTTTTTTCCTTTAAATAATTGCTAACTCTGTTAAAAGATTCATTTTTCGACAATGAACTATTCTTACTTTAGTCTCGAATTTCAAAAGTATTTGAAACGTGTTCTCATCGTTGGTTATTTTCAATTGCTTCCACCCTATCAATTTGATAGAATTTTGAATATCTTGGTACACAGTATAGTAAAATTGATATGTTCGTTGGGAGGAAAAACAAAACACAAGACCATGCAAGTCCCAATCGAATAAAAATGAAAAATTTGGACAAACATGCCTAGTACAATGTATTTCCCTTTTTCTGTTGTAACCTTTATCCTTTGTAATGGGAAACACGAATAAAACCACATCAATGACATGTGGTTACAAATAAAAGCAAAACCAAGTAAAAACTGAAAGCGTGTAATGATGAACAGTGGAAGCACCTACCTATATACTACAATATTATTCTAGTGGACCAAACAAACCAAGAATCAATTCCAAAACAAGTTGAGCCACACCAAAATGCTAATCACCCCACTCAAAACTAATCTTTAACTTTCCAAACCCCGTTTCTGATTATCAATCAAAACCACCAGGTGGATGTGGGGGGGTGCAAGAACACAATCAAAACCATGTTCAGGTGTCGAAAATTCTTAATCTGATCAAATTTGATTGAATTAAATGAATTACATAATAAGTGTGATATATTTGTCATGTGATTAATGATTTTTATTAAATTGTATATCAATCACACAATAAATGTATTATATGTATTGTATAATTAATTTAAATATGATCAGACTTGATTTGAATTAAGTTTTTTTTAGTAAATTGTTAATACATATATTAGTAATAAACAACATTAATTAGCGTGGAATTCCAGAGGTATGGATGGGGTGGGCGCTGTCCGAACACTGAAAAGAGCCCACTTTTTTTTCCTAACTTTAAGCAAGTTGCTTTGTTATCCACGAAAAAGGAAATGTAATAAAGAAAAATAAAGTAATGGGACTTTTTGAAAAGGTGGCGGTCGCGGAGGAGGAAATATAGGGGTGAGGGAGAGGAGTAGAGAAAAGAAAACAAAGAAAAAGAGAAAATGGGGAAAAGGGAGAAAAAGTGGGTGAGTCAGATTAAAGAGTCAGTCCACTTTTGGCACAAAGAATCAGAAGAAAAAAGAAAAAGAGAAGGACAAGATCTCCAGGCCACATAGAATTTGTGGCTCAAAATTGTTTTCCTTTCTGACGTGGCAGTTTAACTCGACAGCTTCTCGGATCCATCTCTCACACGTTGTCCTAACGACAGCATTCAGCAGCAGCCATCATATACATACACGCAGAACCCCAAGAACCCAAAAAAAAAGGGAATAAAAAAGAAAGAAAGCGCAGTTACACGCTCAGGTGTGTGCGAGAGTCAGATCTCTTCATCCCAACTCACCAGACCAGACCAGGCCTTGTTTTCCGTATTTGTTTTTCTTTTTCTTTTTTCGTGTGTTTTACTTTGTTGTGTTCTGTTTCCAAGTTTGGATAATTAGAGAAAGAGAGAGAGAGAGAGAGAGAGAGGGGGGGCAGAGGAATAAAAGGCAAAAATGTCTGAAGTAAAAGACCCCAAGTTAAAGCTTTTTGGTAAGACCATTGAACTGCCGGACACTTTTGCTGCGGCGGCTGAGAGTGGTGGGCCCGTCTCAGCTCAGACTTTCGAGGGTGCTGGAGAGGATAGCTTAAATCAAGATCCCCCTTGTTCATCCAATTCTATGCTTGAAGATAGCAGTTTCAATAGAGATGGAGAGGATCAAGAATCGTTCAAGGTATTAATTAATTGTTTTTTAAGTTTTAAAGACGCCCTTTTGATGGATATGGTGTGAATTACAATGGGTCAATCTCGGTTTTGATTTCTATTCAAAAAATTATGGACTTTGGGGAATTGGTTCTGGCATTCGATTTAGGGCTTTCAAGATGCATTTGATTATAAAGGGTAGAAATTTTATAAAGAGACCACGAAGTTTTGTTGTTTTTTGGATAAGATTGAAATAAAAGTTCTGTTCTTTGGCTACTCTAGGTTAGTTTTCGTATAACTAATCCAGGTATTAGAGTCAATTTGTATGTCAATTGGTGCTGCTTTTCTTATACCTGTATGCAAATTGATTGGTATGGAATCTTCATGGTGCTTCAAGTTCTGCCATGAACAACTTTTCATTCCCATTGGGCCTCCCTTTGGCTTTGCTGTCTGTCCAATTTAGTTTCAGCAACTTCTTGGACCTACATTTTAAGTGCGCCTTTGATTTTGATTTAGGAAGGCTTGGAGTATTCATTAAAACAACATTGTGATCATGCTTGTCTGGTTGCTTGGACTTCATTGAGGATTGGAAAAGGAATTTTGGTCCTGATTTCGAGATTTTCATTTCATTTCCAGATTTATCTTGATTTTCTTTAGGGGTAACTGATTACTTACCCAGAATCAAGCAGTTATTTGAATGAAAAATGAAAAACTGGTGAATGTAACTTCATTCGAGCTGAAAAGTGGAAGATGCATTCCCTGATTCTCTTTGTTGTGCAAGCCATTTCTTTTTCTTCTTCTCCCCTTTGTTGAGAACAGTAGTGTGCTTTGCTGCGGTATTGAAGGATATGGGCGTTTTTACGCAGTTTCTAGCCTTAAGATTATGATCTGACAGATGATGGTTGAATTGTAACTCAAATTCAGAGGAAGTGTCGGAATGGTTTTGAGTTAGTGTTATGTCCTACTCAATAACTGAATTAGTTCTTTCCAGCCATCTGATTGTGGGAGTATTGTGTGCAAAACCAATTGACATATTTCCGTGTTCTCCTACTTTAGCTGTTGACACCCCTCGGCTGTTGCCTTGCACTTATATTCTCTGGACTAATTTGCAAAGGGCAACAGGATTGTTGATTATTGCTGGTTTTTAGCAGTTGATTCATCTGCTAAGTTGAGCTTAACTGCTATCGCTACTTTGACCTTTTGCGTTCATCTTTCTCATGGATCATCTATTTGCACGCAGAGCCTGTCAGGTCCTACACAAGAACATGAAAAAGAGGAAGATCGAGCACAGCCTTTGACTTTGGAGGAATTAAAAGATTCAAATGCGAATCCCCCAATAGTTGAGGACTCAAATGCTCCTGCTGATAGTGATGCTGGATCCATGAAAATGTCAAAGAACGAAGAGGACCAAGCTGAGACAAGTAACTCGCAGGAGAAAAGCCTTAAGAAGCCAGACAAGATACTTCCGTGCCCTCGCTGTAATAGCATGGACACAAAATTTTGTTATTTCAACAATTACAATGTCAACCAACCTAGGCATTTCTGCAAGAATTGCCAGAGATACTGGACAGCTGGAGGAACCATGAGGAATGTGCCTGTAGGTGCTGGTCGCCGTAAGAACAAGAATTCTATTTCCCAATTCCGTCATCTAACTGTCCCAGAAGCTCTTCAGACTCCCCGAGTTGATCTCCCGAATGGAATTCACCACCCTGCTCTGAACCCCAATGGCACTGTCCTCACATTTAGCTCTGATTCACGACTGTGCGAGTCTATGGCATCAGTTTTGAACATCGTAGATAAAACAATTATGAACAACTCAAGAAATGGCTTCCATAAACCTGACGAACTAGGAATTCCAGCTTCTCGTGGAAGTAAAGAGGCTGGAGATGATTGCACAAGTCGATCGTCTACTGCTGCTACAAGTTCAAAGGACAATGGTAAAACTGGGTTGCCTGAATTGATGCCAAATTGTCGCCCGTTTCCTCCACAGGTACCCTGCTTTTCTGGAGCGCCCTGGCCTTACCCGTGGAATTCTGTTCAGTGGAGCTCCCCTGTATCGCCACCTACTTTTGGCCCTGCTAGCTTTCCGGTGCCATTCTATTCTACAGCAACACCTTACTGGGGTTGTGCCGTACCTGGCGCTTGGAATGTACCATGGGTTATCCCACCAACACCCTCTGCTTCACAGAGCCATACACCTCCAAGTTCTGGTCCCAATTCCCCAACTCTAGGGAAGCATTCAAGGGATGACAACATTCTGAAAATGGCTGATACGAAGGATGAAGAGACACGAAAAGAGAGTAATTCTGAGAAGTGTTTGTGGGTTCCGAAGACACTGAGAATTGATGATCCAGGGGAAGCTGCTAAGAGTTCCATATGGGCAACATTGGGTATAAAGAATGACAGAACTGATTCTGGTGGTGGTGGTATTTTCAAGGCCTTCCAAACCCAATCAAAAGGTGATGAAAAGACTCATGTTTCAGAAACCTCCACAGTGTTACAAGCCAATCCAGCAGCATTATCTAGATCTTTGAGCTTCCATGAGAGCTCGTAAGCTGATTGATTTAGGAGCTTTTTGCATTTTCTTAGATGACCTGGTTGCAGTGATCCGATCTGCCTCTGGACTCCAGAAGCACTTCTAGCCATCGACTACCGCAGATTGGGGAAATCTTCACATGATCTCTGCCCAAGATACAATCAAGTGTATTAGCAACTACTTCAGACTTCTCCTGCATGGGTGAGCAAATAGGTTCTCTTTGGTAGGATATAGATGTTTTAATGGGTTTTCTTTCTTTCTTTTTTTCTTTTTGCTAGCTTGTACATAAATATATGAAATACTGAGAGTTACGAGGAGTGAGTTTGTGTAACAAAGTCCACAGCTGTAGAATAAGTGGGAAATACCTAAAGAATTCTGTGCTTTTCTCTCTTTTTACGGCATATGAATTTGATTCTGATCAGAACATCTATTCTCCCGTTTACGATCTTGTTTTCGGTTTCTATGCCATAACAGAGGAAAGTATAAATTTCAATCATCTTCCTCCAAACTTGGTACAGTAGATATATGACTCATCTTGGCCTTACGTTTGGAATTGGACCTCTACAGCTGAAAACTTTTATATGCAGCTGGCATATGCATTGTGATTGGCTCTTTATAGAATGCCTCACCAACCTAACAAAGCAACTTTGTGCCACAAGTTTTGAGGCTTGAAAAGAACGTTGAGGACATGTTCTTGTGTCGAACAACGATGGACGATCATCAATTTCTCTTAAGATTAGCTGTTTTGGGGCCCCTGATATGGTTCACATGATGCAGAAACTTTCTCCTGGTGGGACTGCTGGGCCGCGGATTAGTGCCATTATCCATTTATGCCCTCTAAAAGATTAAAGGTAAGAAAAATGTCGCTTTGCATCACCAAATTTGATAGCAACTACTAGCTGCACAACTGCCACAATAATGATCTTGCAGCCAGCTTCTCCTGAGCTTATTCTCTCATATTCTCATTATAACTTTGAAAAATAATTTTTACTGGTAATATTGGAGGAATCCCCTTTTTGAATCCCTCATTTAATTTTTTCGACTGTGGTAAAGTTTAAGCTATAAATCTTTTTTCCAAGAAATCTGCACTGCTTGAATTGGTTACTCTCTGACTCTTTCTTGCAAGATTCTTTACTTTTGATGTTTCTTTTTCTGAAGTCTGGAAACTTACAGCAAACTAAAGAAATCTGCACTGCTTGAAATTGGTCAATTTCAGAATCTTTGTTGCAAGATTCTTACTTTTGATGTTTCTTTGTCTCAAGTCTGGAAACTTACAGCAAACTGTAAACCCGAAATCATATTCTGGGCAATTTGTATTCAACTACTTCACTACAAAATCGATCTTGAAATTGTTTCACTGTTGTCAGGAACCACCTTAGCCTTATACATAATTCAGTACTAATGTATATACCTTCGGGATGCCAAATTACAGAGATTTATGCCTCACGTGATGGTAATTTATGTCTAGTGACTGTTTTATTCATCATCAATATATAAACGTTGGATGTTTCTCCAGCAAATGCAAAGTTCAGCTGCTCCAGCAAGATCCTTGGGCTCAGAGCTCAAAGTCAACTCACTTAAGTTGTTTATCATTAATATTTCTTATCTAATACACTCCATAGTCTTTTACATATCAATTTAGCTGTACATGCATATAATCTACTTATTTACCTAAATAGATTATATTTTCAATGTTTTTTATTTCTAATGTCGCGAATCAAACCCAAGAAACCCGACGGGTTTCACAATTTATCAAATATAGGGGAGTGGACGTCGCAACCGTCTCCATTGTAACTTCAGCACATTGGATCTGATGCTACGTAATCTTTAATTTCCTCGAAACTCCTCAGCAGTTTGTCCATTGTTGTTTCTTACTTCGTTTTCTTTTCTATCCTCCCTGCCAGAAAAATATCCGAGAGCTTTCCATACAAACATTTGCAGAAGAAAACATGGGACGATGTTCATTTAGTACGGTTCTTCTACTGTTTGTCATCCTCTTGCTACTTCTCCCTACAAGTAAGAAAACATTTGCCATCATCATTTATTTCTTGTCCCGTCTCCATATTTTCTGTTTTATGATGCAAGTAGTACGAGTACCATGATAGCAACGTCTTGTTTAGAGTAAATTTAGGATTTGGACGGAAAATAATGAATTGTTCTGGAGATGAAGAGCATGCAGTTGATGACTCATACCAGGTTTTGCATTCTTTGCATTTTTCTTCTATTTATTTCTTTAGTTTTGCATACACAGCTGCAAATTGCAGTGTGTTGAGTAATTGTTTCAATAGTTTGCATGGAAAATCAAGGGAGATGATGGAGTTGGATTACGTAGATGCAGGGCCAAACGTTAATGCTAAACCTGGTTACCTTTTTCCGTCTCCTCCTCCTCCTCCTCCTCCTCCTCCTCCCCCACC
>NC_026159.1:1011925-1036022 GCF_000512975.1 Sesamum indicum
GAAGATGTTCAGTCTCCCTGAAGTGGTTTAGTTTCTCATTTTATAGGCCCTTTTGGCCTTTTCTTTTTTTCTCTTTTTTTCTGGCCTCATTTCATGTTTGAAATGAAAATAAAGAAAGAAGTGTGAATCATGCTATCTCTTAGACTTCATGCAGCAGATTTTCTATTTTTGTTCTGTTTTTTTTCCCTCGGTTGAGTTTTGAGTTAGAATTCTGAGCATGCAATGGATAACTCAACCTATTCCAATAGTGAGCGCAACGGTGCAAAATCCTACTGACAGCCCGCTCATTAATCTATTTTGCATTATAGCTCTTTTATATTGCATCATAACACTTTTATATCGCATTATAGCTCTTTTTATATCGAATCAAAACTCTTTTCATTCATTTTATTCTCATATAACATCATAGCTCTTTTAATCTCATTTCGCCTTACAGACTTTTCAACAACATCAAGAGGTACTCACATCACAATTTTATTCAATTTCCACCACTCCCTTGTTTCCACATATTACCATTCTTGTAAGCAACTAGTAATATAAAATCATATATCAATATATTTTCATTCTCACACACTCACAACACATCACACAACAAACATAATGTTTCAACGTATTTTTTCATTCCACGTACGCAATATTGTCAATCAAATTAAATCATTCACCACTCATATATTTTGAGATAAATCAACTTCAGCATTAACCACAAATTTATATAACAATAATACCACAAATAAAGAAAACACATATAGACTATACTAATTATTTACTTACCTCGACCTTACAACGCTTTTATCTACTCAATCGATAATTGTCAGTCCTTTAACCTTACCCCCATATCCTATAATGAGTTATACCATATATAATTAATATGTCGAGAATATCGTAATTTCTTTTATATAAAATATTAAATATTATTCGCACAATTCCTAATAATTCTTTACTATTTCATTTCTATCGAAATATAAATTTTTGTCCTAGTTCTTCTTAATAACTAGACACTTTAGGTTCAAAACAATATTTATAATTTATCATGTAATTAATAAGAATTAATTTAACCAAATCCCTTATATTTTTATAACTATCATTTTTAATATCATTCCTAAATTAGGTTATCATTAAAAACTTTATTTTCCCTCTTTAATAACATAGTATTTTTCAAATATAATTTTTTGAATTATTTCTATCGATTTCTCACTATTATATAATTTAATTAAGCAATAATACATAGAATTGCGTATTTGGTTAATAATTGCGATGGAATTATGTAAATTAGCTATAGTAATATCTATATCTAAAAAATTTAATAATCTAATTAACCAACATTATTATTTTTATATCCAATTTTATATAAGTGGTTCCCTTTTTTTGTTTAGTTTTTTTTTCCCCATGTTTTCTTGTGGAGACCTTAAATCAATAAAGTTGCTGTAATTGTTCGTGCGCTTTCTTTACTAAATTAGCACCTTTACCTAGCCGTTCTTAGACTCTTGTATATACGTACTCAGAGCCCTGCGTTTTTCTTCAATGAAATATAAGATTTTACAGGAATTTTTCCCACTCTTCTTGCTTCTTGACAGAATTCAACTGGAAATCATCTCAATGAAAGATCAAGATTATGAAGGGATAAAAGGATAAAAACAAAGAAGATCAAGATTCAGGTATATATGTGGCTGGTGTTTTTCTTGGGTTTCTTGAAAATGTTCCGTTAACCGCGTGTGCAACCCTTGTGGTTTTGAAATTTTTCTTGAAGTTTTGCGTGGAGATTCCAACATTCTTTGGCTTTTAATTCCTTGTATTACTCGCGTCTTGCTTTTCAGGGATGTCTCGAATATGAACCCACTTTCTTGTTTTTAGTTCTGTTATGTAGGGTTTGCAATTGCGAGTACATTGTGCTGCATAGTTTCTTGGTCTCATGAAATAACCGGTTCCCTTTTTCTGTTTAGTCTTTTTCCCCCCATGTTTTCTTGTGGAGACGTTAAATCTTGGAAATATCCACAAACGAATTGGTGTTGTTTACAAGACTTTAAGCCATTATCTCTAATTTTCCTTTGAAAGGATGTTCACTGTCGTTTCTGCTTTTCATTTCCCTGTTTTCATGGATGTGTTTTTCTATTATTTTCATCTTTGGTTAAAGAAAACTTTGTGTCGACAAATTGTTGTGAATTAGATATGGTTCTTTTTTGTCTTTTTGGTTGCGGTGAATTAAATATGATATTGTTGGTGCCTTGTGGTTATATTACAAAAATGAAGTATTCTAGTGTTTTCTATTGTCAAGCTCCAGTGCCTCTAGAACTTCTGGGAATAATGAAGAAGATGGCACTTTCATTGTATCCCCAGGTGACTAATTACCTTACTTTATATTTTTCAATCATTCTTAAAGCTTATCATATGTATCTAATTCATAATGTGTGGAATCTGAAAGCCAATTTACAATTGAATTGTACATTTTGCACTTGTTCTTTCAGTCATGTATGTGACGTTTTGCCAATTTCACTTATTCTTAATGCTAATCAATGGTTACGCTAGCACTAAAACCATGTTCTATGGGCCAACTGCCATTGATTGTGGATGAAGTTGGCTCTTGGCAAATTTGTTAGATTAGATATAACTCTCGAAATGATTTTGTGGTTGGAGAATTTCAGTCCTCCACCTGTGATTTTTCATGGTCATCGAGGTCTTGTTTTCTATTTACTTGATTATACAGACATGTTTGCTAGCCTTCTCTCTTATTGATGACCTAATGCTTCTAGGCCTTATATGAATATTTGGTGATTGTGTTCTTTTTTTAAACTGGTGGTGCAGGTCGTGGATTGGTTTGTAGACTGAACGCCTCCAAAAAGTTTTGGATTATGTGAATGAAGTGCATACTTTGACTAGTGTCCTAAGCTTGGATTTTGGCAAAACAGTGAGTGATGTCCATCCAAGCTTGCATGGATCAAGCATGGAACTTGCGACAAATATCAGTAGCAGCACATTAGAGGGGCTTGATCAGGCTATCCTGGGGTTGAAAACAGAGAGAAGATTTCATCTACAAAAGGTATTGTGCATCTCGATATTCTTATGTTTATTTTTCATTTACTTGTTCATTGAAAACTATGGTGCTTGCAGCTTAAAGATGTAGCTGGATCCCTATTTGAAATATGGAACTTGATGGATACACCAAAGGAAGACAAGGTCTGCTTCTTGAGAATTACTTCTGTTCTTGGTTCCTCGGAATCAGAAATTGTGCAACCAGACGCTCTTTCATTAGAGGTGATTGAACGGGTTCCGCGGCAACATAAAATCCCTACCTGTACAGCTCCCTTCCCATGAGTAGTTGACCAATCTGTAGTGTTAACTCCGACAGGTCAGCAGGGGTCGAGAGGCTCACAAAATTGAAAGCAAGCAGGTTGAAGGAACTTGTTATGACGAAGAGGTGAGAGTTAGAGAATATATGCCGTAGAACTCATATTCAACCTGATCCAAGCACCGCTACTGATAAAACCAATGCTTTGATAGACTCTGGTAACTATCTTGACTACAAGAGATGTACTTTTGTGTACGGGTGTCCCCATCTCGTGTCTTGTTGATTCTTAGTCAAGTTAGTTGCTGGGAACTTGATTCTCTGCAGGTTTGGTGGATCCATGTGAGATTTTGGCTAATGTTGAAGCGCAAATATGTAAAGCCAAACATGAAGCTTTGAGCCGTAAAGACATAATGGATAAGATAGACAGGTGGCTTTCTGCCTGTGATGGGGAAAAGTGGCTTGAAGATTATAATCAAAGTAAGCTAAAAATGACAATGATCTAATCATTATTTTCTTATGGGAACGTTAGTTATTTAAAGATCAGTGATTCGTAAGGAAGAGTTGTAATTTCTCCATATTCAGGTACAAGAGTTTCCATTTCTAGCATTTTCTAACGTCTCTTATTTGAATGTCAGGATGATAACCGTTACAGTGCTGGAAGGGGCGCACACATAAATCTAAAGCGTGCAGAGCGAGCCAGAATTATGGTTAATAAGATTCCAGGTAGGTCTCAGGGCTATTGGTGTCTTTCCTTGCATTAGGTGAGATTTTATTTGTGGAGGTAGGCAACAAGCTGCGCTTTTCAGTTATGGTCGACGATCTAATTAGCAAGACGCTAGCATGGGAGGATGAGAAACAGAAACTATTTCTTTATGATGGGGTGAGCTAATTAACGTTTTTCCCAGTTTTAAAACACTTTGCTAATGGTTAAGAGAAATTGGCTAATAGAATTCTGCCTTTTTACAAGCAGGCGCGGTTGATATCAATACTGGAGGATTACAAACATGCTAGAAATCATAAGGAAGAGGAGAAGAAGCGAGCTCGGGTACTATTTCTATTTGTCTTCGGAAATTCTTATGACTTGGTTTCTTCAAAGAAGCATAAAAGTAAAAGCAAAATTAAAGTTTGGTTGGTAGGCCAAAATAAGCATGTTGGATAATGGGTGAAGTGAAGGTTTCTAACACATATGTTTGTAGGCATTTATTAATAAGGATAATTAGACTGATGCAAGAATAGTCAAAACATGCAAACTACCTCTACTATCAGTAATTACATTGACTTACTCTAGAACCATCATTTATCAAACAACCATTGTCTATATATGTTGAGTTTGTCAATTATACCATGCTGATGATCTTACAACTACTCGAAGGTAATGGGAACTCATGTAGTGACATCTTGACTTTAATCAACATGTGTCACTTTCTGAGCCATAAGTAAGTTTTTATTTCCTACTATTATCCTTGTTAACATCAGTTTCAGCCTATCTTTTAACTTTATATGTGTGTGTATATATATTGGACTGTAAGGGCCATCTGTATGTTGTCTTTCAGTTTGAGTTTAAAATTCTGGCCGAATTGATGGGCAAACAGAGCATTCTTTTTTAAGTGCATCTAGACATGTTTCTTGGTCGTAAAGCACTTTTGCCATGTTTATGCCTTTCGACTGGAGAATGATATGAGCAATGATTTCAGTCACAGGCGGAGACTGTGGCACCCAATAATTTTCATATCTCAGTTTCTTTACAATTCTGTCTTAATGCATACTATATGATATGATTGCAATATCGGTTCTTCTTATTTTTTTTTTCGGCGAGTCATAACACATATAGCATGCAATTACAGAAGGCTATCAACTTACATGAGAAATCGTTTTTCGGTACTATGTGTAACATGCATTTATTCGATTGTATAAGTGAAGCATGTGAGTGAGTATAGGTGATCTACACTCGTTTATTAGAAGGCTGAGGGTTGGAGTCTAAATTTGGTTTGTCAATTTTGTGCGAACTAAAGTAATCTCATATAATTAAGAATTGTGTGGGAATCAAAAGGATTGAGTAGGAAATTTAAATACTAAACTGAATCACACATGGGCTACAACAAGTATGTATTTTGACAATATTTAGAGCTTAATGGTGGCTGGTGTGGCTATATTTTTCTCTTTCTATTTTTCTAACTGAAAAGTAAGTCATGTTTTCTATTCATTCTTCTCTGTCAATTTTTTTGCCATATTTGAAAGTCAAGATAAAGGTTAAACCATTGCTTTTATACTTTGTAAACTTCAAAACCTAAATCTCTGTCTGGTTTCTGTGAAAAGTTCAACGTTATCATCGTTGTAATTTGGAAGAGATAGGAATTGCAATTTTTGGGGCAAATTAGAGTATGAGGATGCAAGTGTAGAGTTGAGTGTTAAATTGAAGAACGAACCTCCATTTGTTTTTGTAAATTTATCTTGGTTTGTTCGTTGTGTTGGGTTTTGTTCATGGGTTTGCGTTGGAGTTTTTTGATGTCATTTATTTATCATTTTGTATAATTATACACAAATATCATGTTTATTCATGTTATTGACATCTTCGACTTTGCAGGTGTTTCACATAAAATTTTGTTGGAAAATCTTTATTGTTCAATCATGTACTGTTTTATTTGTGAGCTTTGATAATGGAACACTATATAAAAATATAGGATGGTCGTCTACATGCCAATTTTAATCTTTTCCCACCGAGATTTGGTAATTGGTACTTCTTTGTCAATATATGTAATTTGCAAATTGTGAAATGATTTTAAAGAACATGGAGTTTTGGTAACTATAATAGTCTCATACATGAGAAATAATATGATTTGCATTTGAGGAATTAACTATAGTTTATATTTCACAAATTTGTTTTGTCTTTTGAAATGCTTTTGTTTTCTAAAATAGTGAAAGCTTTTTACTTGCATATGCATGAATTTTGTCCAATTGCTAGTATTGAAAAATGTTCTGCCACCATCAACTCTTTTGTTTTCAAATAAGCATGAGATTAGATTGCACAATTTATTTATTTTTTTCAAAAAAATCTCTATATATATGTATCTCTAAATATATAAGTAATGAAGTAGAAAATTCTATGTGATAATATTTTTTCTCTAAGTGCATAATATGGTCGCATATTTAGACCGCCAAGAAAAACCATATTTTATTTTTGTTGTAATGAAACTAATATGAATTGATTTTATAATCGTAAAAAGTACTTCAAAATTATTCAGTTTGTTAAATGGCTGAAACGTCGCATTTTTATTAATTGTCTTATAAGTTTTTGAAGACGCTAATTAACAAGAGACATTATTAACTATATTAACATTTGCCAGTATAAATATACACCTATTTGAAAAATAAATTAATTAAATTGGCATGTAGACGACCGTTCGATATTTTAGTATATGTTGTTTTATTATTGATGTTTACAAGTAAAATAAGTTGTGGTTTGTACAATAGCGATTTTCTAGCAAACTTTGTTGTGGGGCACTTGCAAACTTATCTGTCAATAACATGAATAAATATGGTGTGGTGTAGAATCTGTACAAAATTTTAAATGTATGACAACAAAAAACTTCTGAAAAAGCAAATCTTGGAACAGAACTTAACACAAGAATAATTGAGAATAAATTTGCAACATCAGTGGAGAATTGTTCTCCAATTTAGGCTTCAACTCTCCAACTTGCATCCGCAGTATTCTCTAAGGCTTCAAAAGATTGTATTCCCACTCTTTCTAGATTATAATAGTGAGAACGTAGAGCTTTACTAATAGAAATCGGGGGACTTTTGGTTTTTAAAGTTTACAAAGGGAAAATGTAATGGCATTAAACTTTACTTGATTTTCATATATAAGAAAAAAATTGACATAGAGGAAACAAATAGGAGCATCGACTTATTATTCAGTAAGAAAAGTGAGAGAGAAATGTGTAGTTACATTGGTTATCATTTGGTTTTAAATGTTGTCAAGGTGCATCCTTTGAGCCAACCAATGTGTGTTTAGTTTAGTATTTAAATTTCTTACAGCAATCTTTTGAACGCCCACACAACTCTTAGAAACATGAGGTTATTCAAGTAAAGCACATACTGCAAACCAAATAAAGACTCTAAACACCTCAGCCTTCATGGACGAGTATGTAGGGAGATTGCATGTTTTTCTCATTCTTTTCTTTTTGATTTCTATAGGCTGACACTAGATCGAAAGGTTGCGATTGGAAGTCGACATACTTGAGGGAAATGGCTTGTCGTATAACACCTAACGCTATTGAAGACGATCTCAAGTTCTGAACACAAGAGCTTTTCCTGATTGTACGCAGCGGCATCCAACATGAGGCTCTCGAGGACAATGACGAGTCTTGCCTACTGTAAATAGAATATTTTGTTAGCATTTTAGCTTTTTTGAATTAAAAGTTAGGCGCCTTAGAATTTTTAAGTCATAGTCACAAAGATGTAAAAGGGAGGTTTCTCCAAGGAAATGCAATACCACATTGCTGGTTGAGATCAAATTTTAAATTCCCATCCAATCTTTTTTGCCTAGCTGCCAAGAGGTCTTTAAATTCCTGGAAATTGCAAAGGCACTAATTCCTTGTATAAGTCAAATATTCCATACGGACGGCACACTAATTCCTTGCATCAATTTCAAATTCCACATAAAATACTATTGAGCCAAAAACAAACAAGAAAATCAGGCCACTCCATTAGACTTGTCAAATTTCCAAAAGGACCAGCACAAGAGAAATTTCGTTGTCTATTTCCTCTTAATTTTCTCTATTCTTTCCACCACCTCCCTGTCACTACGTACCTGCACCACACTGGCAACTTCCTCCCCTTTGAAAACACACATATATAAACTTCTCACCTCCGAACTCTTCAAGTCACCATCTCTTGCTAGCAAAAAACCGCCTTAACTTTCTATTTCTTGAACCATTTAATTCTAACCTTGTTCAGCTACAGAAATAGAATTAATTAGCCATGTCTCTCACCGGTTTAAACCAATTCCCAGTTCATGAGACCGTATCCCTGAATTTAAATAGCATTCAGCTAACTGTTTTGATTGTGGGGTTGGTTAAATTCCTCTTGCTGCGCATACTCCTTGACAGGAAGAGAATTTCCTGCTTCGTTTCAAGATTTCAGTCTCAATTGCTCAGCAATGATGATTATCTAAAGACTCGTGCTGTTTCAACAAAGGATGGAGATTCACAGTCATCGACTGCGTCCAATCAAGAGAAGAGAGTTGATGATCAGAGTGTGTGCAGAGGAGAGGTGGAGATGATTTTAAGAAGCTTAGGAATGCTTTGCGGTGATGTTGATCAAGCAGGAGCAAAGCTAATTCCAGCGAGTTTGGATGCCAATGACCTCCTCAACATGTTTGAAGAGAGAACTCCGAGCTTGGACGAAGTTAAAGAAGCTTTCGACGTGTTTGACAGTAACAGAGATGGATTTATTGATGCACAGGAGCTGCAGAAGGTTCTCTCTGCTCTGGGATTGAAGGAAGGATCAGAAATGGAGAACTGCAGGAGAATGATTGGAGCTTTTGATGAAAATGGAGATGGAAGGATAGACTTGGACGAATTTATAAAATTCATGGAGAATAGCTCTAGTTGAATTACTCCTTTTTTGCAAGAGAAACTTGTTATAAACCTTCAAGTTCATCATATTCTTTAATTTTATACTCTACTAATTGTTTGGAATTTTTCCATGACATTCACAATTTCAAGGATATGATATTTCCACTGCATCCAGCTAAAAGTGATGGTGTTCTTATGATGTCTATAGTCATGCTAAAACACGGTATGTATCATTACTGATCAAGATCCGGAGGTCGGTCCCTAAGGACCCTGAAAGGGGTTCCATCACATGGGTACACAAAAGTGACGAAGTTGCTTTGACTACAGAACCATGCCTATCTCTTGGAGTGAATTGGATAAACAGGCTGAGAGTTGTCCCCTCTTCTCCTCACTCTCCTTTCCCTAATATGAACGTTGAGCCATCAACGCCTTTTTGACTCGGCTTGGCTTGATCACCCAATGCGACGGGCCCTTCAAAAGGCGAAACTCTCGTTATACTTTGAATCATGAGTTTCCGGGGATACTATTTTCTCTTTTCATTATCAAATAGTGTATGTTGTGTGCGTTGAAACTGTTAGATTTATTTACATAAGATCTATAAGAAAATGTTGAACAGAACTTAGTTATACCTTGATTTCTTCAGATACATGAACAACTGTAACATACTCAAATTTTAATATATACATAATTATCATTTATTAGCACAAGAATATGAATAAGTGATGTGATGATTTATATATTATTTGGTGTTTAAGTAGAAATTTATTCGACAAGTTCAATTCTTGGAGGTGAGTGAAAATTTGAATGATAGAAATTTACGGGGTTAAAAAGGAGAAATTTTAAAGATGAGGAGGAAACAAATACAATCTTCTTTTAATATATACAGATTATATATATCTACATACTATATATTAAAGTGAGTAGGATAAAATAAAAATAAGATGAAAAAGGGGATGAGGTGGTGGAATGAAAAAAGGCTTAAAGGCAATTTTCGTCCCCTAACTTCAGGTCATTCTCGTTTTAGTCCCCTAAAGGATTCCATTTTGGTTCCGTAAAACTGAAAAAATCTCAATTTTGGTACAAATTTGATCGGAAAGTTGAGTCATTCGCCGGAAAAAGCCACATGCCAGGCATGTGACTTTTTAAATTGGGGCTTACATTGTGATTGGCTGAAAAAGACACATGACAGCAAATTCAGTGAATTTTGACTAATGGATGATGTATTTGTTAGACAGAAACGAACCTCAAAGGTGTTAGATATAATTTTTCAAATTACAGAAAATTTATGTATAATTTAACAAATTTTAAGTGTGGAAAATGTAATTAACCCTAACACTAATTTCTATAAGAATGTTAAAGAGTTTCTTGGAGAACTCAAGTGTACGTCTTTGTGCGGCCCATCTTGCGGGGAGAAAAATGGATTTATCCATCATAAGGAAGCAAGAGCTGCATAAAACACAAATTGAGAACAAGTGGCCCGACGTTGGACATTTGATTTTATATACAATTTATCAATCTCCTTTTTAGTTATAATGTCTGAGTTGGATGACTTGACAACAAACTTACTAAAGTGTTAGGGTACGTACCTAATTTTAAATAAATAATAACTTTCATTGAGTTAATTTATCTCTATTACATCGAGTTGATCTGCGTCCAAGGTTTGCCTTTGAAGCTTTAACGTGATTCTAAGTACTAGCTTTTCTTGTTACATATAAGTGAAAAAAGTTTCCCCAGCCAAGAGACAAACTCTTGTGAAAAAAGACAACCATAGAGAGTTGCAAGAAACAGGAATCGAAAGAAGAGTAAATATATAATCGACAGGTGTGTGGTATAGTACTCGTTTGTCTCCATTCCGGCAAACTCACCCAAGTTTTGGGCAGAGTGTCAGAATGTATCAGAACTCTAACCTCACGTGAGTTCTGTGGAGACTCAGCTAATTCTGCTCAGAAATTGGAGTATAGCACAGAAGGGGCCTCCTTCCTCTACCAACAACCTGGATTCTCCATGTCCATGAAACCCGAAGAAGTCGAGTTGATGGTGCTAATTAATTAGCATAATTTCACAAAGCATACATTTTGCATGGATCATTTTAAAATATTCTCGTTAGCACCTGTGGCATTTTCGCCAAATGGTCTTTGCCA
Organism: Sesamum indicum; assembly: GCF_000512975.1. NCBI lineage: Eukaryota > Viridiplantae > Streptophyta > Magnoliopsida > Lamiales > Pedaliaceae > Sesamum > Sesamum indicum. Next base: position 1,022,926 of record NC_026159.1, read on the forward strand.
GTAGTGCCATCCTCCCCGCTGGCTGTGAGGGCGGGTTGTCCCTAACTGCTGCATATGGATTACAGGAACACATGTCGTTGAATGGAACAAAAAGCGGGTTACACGTTCCACTGTGCCGAGATGTGAGGTGCAGGTGGTGATGATCACCCCGGGGTATACGCTGCACCCTTTTACAAGCACTCCAGAATCCACCAGCGCTAGTGAAACCCAGGTCGGTCAGCCCTCCATTCATCGACCGGAGGTGTGAATAACGACGCCACCTTCACATACTATGTTTAATTGGATCAATTGGGGGAGAGAAAGAAGGAAATTGCAACAAGAAATCAACAGCAGTTATACTATTTAAAAGGAAGAAAAATTTCGTTAGGGTTTTTGTTACTAATCCAAGCTCCAAACTTAGTATTAGTATTTTCGTCACTAAAATTCATAACCAAACATCATATGCAGCAAGAAGAGTAACAAAGATACGAAAAAGATGATTAAACTGATCAAGAAAGAGGATGTGCTGTTTATTAGAGGTACAGTACCCATTAGTTCTAGCTACTTAATTATCCTCATCTGCAACTCCTCTCCCCTCAAGTAAAGTCGAAATCTTTTCCGATTGATCATATGGCTCCAACTCCAAGAAAATCTATGAACATAGGTGTTTCAGTTTTCTGCAGAAAATGGCTCGAGCCATGGTAGTGATCAGCAAACCATGTAGACGCCGGCGATGTTGGTGCAGCAAAGGAGATCTCCGATGTTGATACCGGCGAGTATGGCAGTGAAAGATGCATATGCTTGCTTGACTCCTCTATTTGTCTCCTCATATGCCAACTCTTGTTGTCGCAGCCTGTAGATTGAGTTAGTATATGTAATCAGCCCCATTCTCAATGTCAAATCTTGAAATTTTATGTACCTCAAATGCTTGATGCTACGGCTATATATTGTAGAATACTCTCAACAAAGTATTAATGATGAAAATGCACTTGAAAATGGGATAATGCAAGCAATATTGTAGACAATGAAGGGATAAATTTAAACTGACCAGAATACAAATTTACAAAAGAAATACCACCGATGAAGTGGTCATTACTCGACCAGGAAACTTGATTTCCACAGTAACTCTGCATCTCTGCAAAATTGGCAGCAGAATTGCTTGAACATTTCTCCATTGATCTTCTACCAAGATCAGGCTGCTGATCCGTACTACATTCCCTTTTCACGTATGATTCCGGTTTCTCTCTGTATTTCCTGGCTGTCAAAACATGCCAATGATTCTTCACTGCATTGTCTGTCCGCCCTGGGAAAAGCCTGGAAATCAACGCCCATCTGTTGCCATAAACTCTGTGAGCCTCCATTAGCCTCTCCTCTTCTGCTTCCGTGAAAGCTCTTTTGTTAATCTTTGGGTCTAGTTGATTATACCACCTCAGTCTACAACTTTTACCTTCAAATTAAAGAATCCAGCAAAGAAACCAAAAAAACAAAAAGAATTAGTACTCTTTGTTCAGTCAACAATGTTCCTCTTTTATTCTTCGGGTTAATAGAAGAAATTAAGCACTCCATACCCGATCTTCCTTCCAGTTTTTGAGCTATGAGGTTCCAGTTCTGCGGACCATAGAGGGCCACAAGTTTCCTTAGCTTTGCATCCTCTGAAGGCCTCCAGTGCCCCCTAGCACGAAATTTTGTCTGCCCACGTTCCATTCTTTTACAACTTTCACTAGGGTTTTTCCCGTTATTAATCTTGGAGAAGTTTACGCTGCAGCCTCCCATTGCCGCCTTTTCAACTTCTTCTTGGACATTATTACTGCAATCCTTAGAGACCCTAATATTGCAGCCCTTCATCACAGAAAAATCCATACTTCCACCTCTTCCCCTCGGTTTCGACTTTATCTCTGAAACATGCACTGGATCTTTAAAAGCATCAGCAGAAAAACCCATTGATAACACAGGGAATAGTACAGTTCTATCTATTAGGAAGTTGCTGCCTTTGTAGGCGGCGAAGCCAGCATGTTCTTGGTGACACTGGCGAAGGTTGGTGGCGGTATGCTGCTGCATGGAGATATATACACCAAGAGAAGGGGTAGAAGGAAAGGATGGCAAGAAGAACGAGTTGTTGACAGAGAATAAAGGGCAAAACGTTAAGATGAGAATTTGAGAAGACAGAGAGTTGTTTAGAAGCGTTAGCAGAAAAAAAGGTGTTTGTGAAATCCACACGATTTTAGTCATCTCCATATCTGCCAGTAGGGACTGGGGGAGGGCCTGGCTAGGCTTCACTGGTAGGCCAGTGAGAATGACCCCTAATTTGACTTATTCTCAACCCCCATAAATGCATCACTACCCCAAACATTTCAAACCAAATATGGGCACACCATAGGTTCCATTCTTGGTTCGTGGAGCGTTGCATGTATTCATGAAACAAAACTATGCTGTCGCTGTGAGTTGTAATCAATGAATATACATATATAAGCTTATTCTTCTCATCAACTAATTAAATTTTAATCATTGTTACAGTGTTACACAAAAAAAAATTGGACAATTCTGGATGCTGATTTTCAGACTCGACCTGTTTGCAGCCCATTTCCAGCAAAAGGGAAGAGAATATATAAATAAGAGAAGTGTGCATATTGACCAAGTGAGGAAGCGGTCCAGTCCAGAGGTGCAGAGCAGGAGGTTGCTTTTCTTGCACGAACCCTGTTGCATAGAATTGGAATTAGAGTCCTTGCTGACACACAGACTCTATTTCAACAATAATGCAGTAATAATACGGCAGTTGATCCGTCGTCTCTCTTTCCTTCCCCTTCACATTCACTTTTCTCATCATCTTCTTAAATTGGTCAAACTGTGATAACTCCTCACCCTCAAGAGTAGAAAAAATCTTGTTCCTATATTTGATTCTTTCTACTTGCTTCCCCATTAAAGTGCTTTATTACAACCACATCACTGTCCCCTACACTTTGTCCCTATGACCATGAGTTGCCCCAGGGACACACCCGGTGGCTCTCAAGGAAAATCGGCCCAAGACTTGTACTAATTTTCAGCCCGGAATCCAATATGGTACACCTGAGTTTGAGGCCGCCAGGACTTAAAAATGGGCTTGGGGTGCAATCATTCTACTTTCTTGATGAGAACAAACTTTCAACGGGCCCTGACTGTGTTCTTTGAGCATGTAACATATAGTTTTTTAATAAAAATTAGCCCATTGAGTTGAAATAGTCATATATGTGAAAGAGTTTTGTATATGTTCCCTATGCCCTATGCTAGCAAATTATATATGGATTTTGGGTGGTTCTTTTCTCTCAAGTCCATTGAAATTAGATTCTTTATTTTGAGGAAAATGTCTTTATAGATTCAAGGGAGTGCTATTACATATTACTGATCACATATTTATATCCTAAAATGAACTTCAATTCAATTTGAGGTAGAAGTTGTTCTAATACAATGTTTTAACTGTTTCGTCTACCAAAAGTGACAAACTGTACGAAAAGTTGATGCTGTTGCAATAATGTAGAGGCAGAGGCAGAATAGTAACATACTGAAACGTGACTATTGAGCTGAGTTTTGTGTACTTACTATAAGTAATTAGGGTATTGGAAATTAGGACCACCTCATTGACAGGGGAACATCATGTCCTTGTACCCCTAGTTTTGTTGGGTAATGGCAACCAGTACCACTATGTGAAAAGAAAAAAATCTGGGTACTTGTAAATTCTTTCTCTCTTTTTGCTTTAACCTTGACCATTCATGCAACCAATTATTTCTTCTCAGAAAGAAAGTTTTGAGTTATATATATATGATCAAAATAAGCTGGAGGAGTTCAAAAATTCGAATGATTGCTTAATAAAAACTGGATCATATGTGAAGGATGGTATGAGTATAAGATTATAATTAATTTGTATCAATTAGTGCACTGTCAATTTTGATGTCTTTAATAATCCTTCCTGACAGGTGGGTACCAAGCCCTACAGAAAAGGAAATAGAATAAAACAGAAAAATAATCTAAAACAAAAAAAGGGGAAAAAATGGAGAAGAGCCACCGACAATATCATGTGTATCAGCATTGCCTTCACCAAAACTAACAAATATTGTATTTACTGAAAAATTATTATTCATATACATGTCGTATAAACCAAGAAAATGATACATATTTGTAACAACGTTGTCGTCCACATACAATTTTCAAAAATATATTCAATTGAATTGCAAGTGCAAAAATTAACATAAATTTAGTGTAGTATTAATATCATTGATTTGATCATCATAATCAGAACATTATGTTGCGACAAAGGATTTTAAGGGACCATATCTTGTACTGATACTTGTTGATTTGATAAATATTTTGAGATATGTCTCTAACGCGGTTTAGTGTTTAATTTTGTTCTTTATTTTTGTTTGGTTTATTATCACAACTTATTTAAATATTTTCAATTTGATTAGCATGAAATAAATCAAAATAAATATAATTATGTAATTTTTAAAAAGAAGGAAAAGCATATTTAAAATAAAATATATTTATTTGTTAATGTACCACAATAATTGATAAAATTTAACATGAACAATACTTAATAAAAAAACTAAAAAATATATGGGATTTAAAAATTAAACAAAAAAGATAAGAATAAAGGGGAGTCATTAGTATTCTTTTATCTTTTTTTATAATATTTTGATAAATAAGTCTAAGTTTCCATGGTTAAAGTAAGTTGCAATTAAAACAGGCTGCCCAGTCAAAGGAGTTGTAAAGATGTTGTCAGGTTCTTGTACTGAGAAGGTTGTTTGCAACTATACTTATCAATGAAAGACAGCCCAAAATTCCTGCACAAAACCAGCTCACTTTTATATATAATAATTGCCAATAAATTCAGTATTTATTCCACCTTCTGCTTGTCATAATTACCCACTTCTTCCTTTCAATCAAATCTTTGACAATACAAAAGACATCTACCCCTTAATTCGTTGGCTGTTTTTCCTTAATTTAACTTTTGGTTTAGGAGTCAATCAATTCTGTTTCTGTTTCTTGTCTATGATCCAACACAAAGGAGAAAATTAGCTGGTAGAACTACTGATATAAGTGGTACAACATCACATGAGTTTTGATCTTAATAATGTAAGGGCTGGACCGCAGTTTAATGTTGAAATATCGTTTTTTGATTTCTGGAAGTCGCAAGTTTGGCTGAGAAAAGATCAGAAAACCATGGAATTCGATCCATCTGAACACAATTATTCATATTCGGGAATCAAGAAGTACATACACATAAGACGATTTCTTATAATACATGACGATATGTGCCAACGTACATTGTACAGATTTCTTTCAGACAATCAATCTCCTTTAGAGATTTCCTTTCTGGACATTCTGAGAATGTCTAGCTTCAGCTTATGATAAACTTTAACTTGGCTTATACAAACAACAATACTGATTCTGCTTAGAAAACTCTTCCAGGGATTATTAGCAGTACTAATTTGAGAGCCCTGGAGGTTGCAAATAATCTTTTTTTTTTTCTTTTTGTTCTCTTTTTCTTTTGCCTCTCCCCCCCCCCCCCCCCCCCCCACCCCCCCACTCTTCCACACTTGTGAAGTAGATATATACTACTCACTGCAAATTAAGGAGTAGCTAGGGCTCCTTCAAAATAAGCCCTTTTAAGTATATATTGGATTCTTATAGTGTCTTTTCTCGCACTAAACTAGATTATAATTAGTTAAACAGTTTCAGTTTATAACACCATACTCCCGTTGATCGCTGGTTGCAGTACTGGCCTAGCGGAATTGACCTCCGGAGAACGTCTGGCCAAAAGACCAGTTGGGCGGAGCAACGTTGTACGAGACGACGCTTCGGCCATCGCTTGTGGTAACCTTGAAAGACAGGCTTTGTCCATTGAGGTATGAATTGCTCTGCCAGTTTTGGCCCCAGTTTCTTGACATTGGCTGCCATGCAGTTCTTGATCCCTTGATGTACACTGCCTGTACATCTCCAGCACCCCCGACATTAGTTACGAGGACTAGATTGAAATATGAGTGGCCGTTGATGGTGAACCTGATTCCCCCACTTCTTCTGCACGGCACTCTGTACGACAAAACATGATCAAGCAAATCTCCTTAATTAGTTATTATTACAATAGGTAAAAGTCGTTCAGTCAATGTTGTAATAATACCAAGAAATAACAAGAAGGTATTGTAATTAATTATTACAAATTGCATCTAGTTCTCAACTTAACAGTGAAATGATTGTGAAAGGCTACCAAGCTATTTAGAGGTCATGGTGGAGAGTGTTTTGACAATGACAGCCATCTATGATCTAACCCTTCCATCATGTGTAGGGCACGTGGCTCATGAACTAAGTAATTGTTTCTTTGTCATGATCTTTTTACTTTTTCTTCTCTTCATCTTACTATTTCTAATTCAAGCTTTTTAGCAAAATCCAGAAACATTGCAACTCGTTGGTATGTATTAGCTATTAAAGGATTAACCATGCACCTTCTGTAGAGGACGGGCACGATGCCGGCTCTATACTGTGCGATACGTAGGAAAACAGGCTGAGAGAGATCAAAGTGGTGGTTGGGGGGATCACACCACCCGCCTGGAGGGCAGAAATTGGTGGCTGTGACGATTATGGATCCCCGTAGACACCATTGTGGATCATTCACGCACACCAACTGAAAACATGCTCCACAGCTCAAACCATTGTTAAACAGAGCTGTGCTGAGTGCTGCTGTATTAGTTCCATATCCCTGGCTGTACAGGTTTCCATACCCACAAGCCCCGCCTGCCAAAAATTAACAACAACAACAAAAGTTATACAGAAATACGTAAATATACAAGTTATATAATTTTTTGTTACAAGTGAATGAAATAATTACATACCCATTGTTCCAGATGCATCACCTCCTCCATAGAAGGTGGCATGAGCATTAATCCAACCTCCATAATAGCCATATGCAGATGTCACAAACGAGAAAAAACCCACTAAGAAAACTGCAAAACTAGTCATATTTCCACCTGCATCACAAGAAAAATGAAAGGGGGTTTAGTTAATATTATTAATTATGGAGTTGTGAGTATGTAAAGAAGGAAATTAAGCAAATCAAGAAGTTGAATTTCTTTACTCTAGAGAGGCTAAAAAGTTTGAGCATGTGCAGAAGGAGGAGGAGTTGTGAGGAAGTGAATAAAGTGTTTGATGGGAATAAATAGGGGTGGAGGGAGAGATGTGTGAAAAGTGTAGGGCAAAGCAGTGAAGGTGACATATATGTGATAAGTTTTCATCTGTTGCATGGGACCATGACGACAACTGAGAAGTTGTTTTCTGGATGTTTAAGATAAAGGGATTGTGTTGTATGTATGTTACGTATGTATGTTTTTGTGCATGAAATCTTACAATGTTAGAATTAAAACCGCGTGGGCTTATTGAAGAAGTAGATTCGGGAATTTTGTTAGTGGTGGCGCATGGCATGGGTGGAAAATCCCACTCCCTGCTCTGCTTCAAATGGAAACCAACACTTTGTTCTACGCCCAATACCACTACAAATGGAGAATCTATCTTGCCCCTAATTCTCTCCATTAATTAACTGTCACTGCCTAATCATTTCACATTTTGCGTTTTATATATGTACGTACGTTTGTCGTATGTTATGATACAGTACGTACCTAAAATATGAGATGAAATACCATATTAAAATAGACGATGGGATTAATTGTGTAATTTTGGGCAATTTTTCTTGGCAACTAACATCATGAATAATCAGTGTTGTCCTTGTGATTAAGATCATTTGCTTGGATCTGCATTATACATCAGAAGAAGTTAATTTGAATTCTAATACTGCTACTCGCCAGCTGGTTAATTAATTTGCACTGATCACACAACATAACCTGTGTTCTTTTGTTAACATCAACATGGCTGCTAATTATTAAGTTGTCTGAGAAAGAGAAAATTTCATTCAAACACGTCATTAAATTCTCAAGTCTTTTCAAGTTTTAGTAATAATATATATATATATATATATAGCTGGTGGATATATATCTAACATGAACTAATTAGCAGAAGTGATCAGATGCAGTTAATTTGCTAATAATTAAGACTTGATTTTGGTAATTAATCAAGAATTAATTATCCTTAAACTTAGCATAATTAAGTTGATGTTGATATTGATCTGTTGCTGGCAAGTTGGGCTTGATTGATAGACAAAGGTGGGATAGATAATGAGGTTGTAATTAAGTTATGTTGAGAAGAATTTGTGAGGTTCACATGGATGGGGTCCTAAAGCAGACAGGAACAGTGGGCTTTTTAAATGCGTGATAGACTGGGCTAGGATTGCCTTACTTCATATGTATGTATGTAAAATGCTTTAGCATTTCTATTTTTTTGTATGCATTTATGACGTTACTGTTTTGAGGTTCCCAGAAGTCGACGTGAAGCTAATTGCTCACATGAGTAGGCCTTCTCTTCTTCCAACCTTCTTCCTTCTCTTTAATATTTTTCTTGGTACTTAGGGAATATATATATATATATATATATATATATATTCAAAAATATAAAATTATACTTTCCCCTAAAACACAAGTTTCAAATCACACTTGCACCTCTTTAAAAATTCATCGTTTACATTTGACCTATTCCGTCAGAATTTGAAAGGAAAATGCAGACGTCTTTTAAGGGGAGCAGGGCCATGAGGAAGGGGTCAGTAAGAAAAATACATAAATTTTTAATTTACTGCATATTCAATATTAATTACTATGTAATTATTTCTTACTTGTAGTGGGTAAATTTAATATATATATATATATATAAAGTCAAAAAAATAGAATTATAATAAAATATTGCTCCAAAATTATAGCCAGTAGATATAAAATAATCATACATGAATGAAAGCGGTCAGATGTAATTTTTCGTCCAAATCTTAAAGGAAATAAGTTAGATATAAATGAAAAATCTTCGAATGGAATGTAAATGTATAATTTTAAATTTTTATAAAGAGAAAATATAATATCACATTTTTTAGAGGAGACCTAAGTGTATAATCAATCCTATTTTTCCAGGCAAATTATTGGGTTTTGAATCATATTTTTAGAACTAGAACTCTGGTCGGAAAAATTACCATTATACTGCGAAAATTGGTGAAGGGACAATTTTTATGCGTTAATTTATGTCTCGTAATCAGAATATGAAGTGTCAAAAATTATAATCACTCAATTATTTAATGGAAGTAATTAATTGTATTTGTACGTGGTACTATTTTCATTTTCTAGCGAGGGGCACTTTAAGGACCACATTTGATAGCCTCTCTCGTACTTGATTCTAGCTTCACAAAATAGCATTATCAAAACCCCGAATTTTCTCGTATACTACAAAATTAACACATAATTCATTGAAAATGTCTTTTTTCACATTTCAAAATTAAACAAACTCTCTCATTTTGAATTCGAGTACTTAAATTTTTTATTTTTTGGGGAATCTGCTCAAATCCCACCCAACTATACAATCAGCAAACTTATATTAACAGTCTCTGATTCCAAAATTATAACATGTGGATCTAAACAACTACAAACTCAATGATTATCCGCAAGTACGGAGAGCGAGGCACTATTTAATAGGCATGTATGTAATTAATACATTGTATTCTATATAGCCTCTCAACTCTATTTCATCAATAAGTATTTGTAGGGTTTTAACGATTGAGGTTATCCCAACAAGCCTGACAGATGTATGCTTTCAGGTCAACCTGACACTGTGGAAAAAGACTGTGGCCCCGATCGAATAGGATTGGAGAGATGTTCTTGATCTCAACCCAAATTTATTAGTTTCATTTTACACTGTTTTTTATTTTTTATGTTTTCCACTTTTGTCCGTGAACCCAAACTCCTAATTATTAACTGAGAATGTAAAAGCTATAGTTGTAGCCCCGGGGGTCCAATCCAAGGAAACAGGCACATATGGATTGGGTTGAGACACCAACCAGCATGGCATGGACATTTCTTGAAAAGGGTTGGACATAAATGTGGTTGAAATACTGAATTAAAGGATATGTGTATAGAGGAATTAATCTTCCTAGTTGTACATGTTGTGTTAGAGATGGGATGGACCAGAAAATATAAATATCACAACCACCTAACCAGACAACTCAAGATCTCTTTAACATGCCTAGATTTTCCCTGTCCAATTCACCACTCAACTCATGGATATGACGGACAGTATATATATACATATTCCACTTTCCATGCACGCCCAAATAATTCATTCATCGTAATTCTGGCTTTTACATCCTACCTGCTTACAATCAATGCTACCAATTTCTTCTAATGTTTCTCGAATTTCGGTTGGGTGTCCGATTTACACAACCTGGGAACCAACTCTTGTTCCAATTTTTTTATTCTATTCTATAGTAGTTACATATTTTCGTCCATTCAAATATTGTTCGTTTACACCTAATCTTTTTTGTTAGGATTTGAATGAAAAATACGGACATCAGCAAATTTACATAAATTTCCATTTTGTAACTCATCTAACATTCCTAGTGTATTTTTATATTTATAAAGAGACAAATATAATATATATATATATATAGAGAGAGAGAGAGAGAGAGAAAATTAATTTCATTACATTATTTTTTTTATAATACAAAATTATTACATGAAAAAATTAAATGATAGATAAAATTAAAATTTTATGAAATTATTTTGCTGATATCAATATATTTCGTCCAAACCTTAATAAAATGGAATTAGGTGTAATCGACGAAATCTCCAAGGGAATACACATATAATTTTAAAAAATTTTTTAAAAAAAAATGTAATTTTATATTTTTGTAAGGGGTCGAAGTGTAATCGACCCAATAAGAAAATGAGAGAGAAAATTTTTGACCACAATATAATGAAATAAGCAGATTTGTCTCCCCAAGCAGGGAAAGAATAAATGAATCCAGCTTTGGGTTTGGGGTGGATTGCTCTATTTGCCATTCTGTGCAGAATGTGAAAGCACCAACTGTCCGGTCACAGGCAAAAACTGTCAAGTCTGTGACAACTGACTATTTTCAACCAACAATTTAGAAAATTCAGCGGAAAAATAATAAATTGTTGGTCTGATATGTTGCAACGAAATATTTCATCAAAATTTAATGCGCGGCATCGAGTGGCCCGGGATCGGATTGAATTGTTTGACAGCGGACCATAAATGGGATTGAACAGTCTTCGTTATATTTACATTATCAATCTCTACTACATAATAAATGATCATAAACAGTGATGATGGTCAAAATAAATTGAATAGGATGAAGAGAAGGTGATTACATAAACACTAAAACGGAACGAAAAGGAGATCAAAGTCGGAAATGCCGTGTTATGTAGATTGGCATTATGTGATTGTTGATTAATATAAGAACCAAGTTTTTTCATGTTACCAGATTGTTGAGGGTAGGACGCCAGAAGCTGTGAGAGAAGGCACCAACAAACACACCCACGCTACATAATATTACTTTAGTCCCCGACCGGTGGCGCACCCATTTCCATGAGCTTCCATTTCAAGCCATTTCTCCTACATCCATATTTTTCAGAAAGTTCGGTCTTGTAAATGAAATACATTCAGCAAGGTAGACAGTCTTACGGCATAAAATAGATTCAGCAAGGTAGACAGTCTTACGGCATATATCATCGTGAATATTAAATCTGAAGTGCGAAAACAGAGTACGTGGTGGAGAGTTTAGACCTATACTCCAAAAAGTACTTTGCAGTAAAATACTCAACATTTTGACCAATATCATGTATTACGATTGGAGATGGCAAATAGTAAATCTGGGTTATCCTCATTCTCTCAAGGATATACAGCAATATTGGTGCAAAGTGTGAAGAGCAGGGGTAATTACACTGAAAGCAATACAACAAAGACCTATGCTTTAAGAAGCCAATAAAATTGTCCTGCTGCACTGTGGCACATCTGATGAAATTTGCAACTAAACACCACAACAAAACAACATTTCGGGCAACCTCTTAGCTGGTTTCTACTTCTCTGCGTCAGCATGGGTAATTTGACAAGTAAAAGCATACAACTTCAGGAACCATAATAAGGGGATTGACTGGGAAGTGAAATCCCACCAGGAAGCACATTTGGCTGGTGCAAAGGCTGAGCATCTCTAATCTGCGGAATCCCAGAGGCAATATGGTTGGGTTGAGCAACGGTTGAGGTTAGAGGAGAAATAGCTGCAGCTGCATAAGCAGGAAGAGGGGCTGAAGCATATGCTTGGTCAGCAAATGTGCTCGAAACAGACATAAATGTTGGTGCGCTTGCTACTGTAGCTGGGTTCCATGAGGACACCGGTGGCATTGGAGTTTGAGCCTGCACCATACCACCAGAAGTATACCCAACACCAGGGACTGCTGATGCAGCTGGAGGGTTCTGCAATCCTGCAACCGTGGTGGGGACTCCAGGAGTTTGTTGCATTGCAAGTGATAATGGGATAGTGTAATCTCGGCTCTTATCACTGTAAGCCTACAAGGTATGCACATAATCAATTAGTTCTGCAAAAATGAGGCATCGATTGAAAGGGCAAACATGAGTCGAGAAGCATACACCAAGGCAGCAAAATCCTTATTTTTTTTAATTATTAAAAGAACTTTTAGGTCACAGACAAGCATTTGAATTCTCGCTCTCATTATTGGTCTCACAAATCTGCAGCTCAACACATTTTTTTACCTTCACATTGAGATCAGTATGACGAGAGTATGATAGATGAAGCTTACAGTAGCCACCATCATATATGCAATGCCCCTCTAAAGCGTTTTTTGCAGCTGCTGCAGTTGTGATATCTGTAATAAAGAATTCACAGATCAACTCCAGACCCAAAATCCACTAGAAAAGCATTACATGCACATAAAAGCCATTAGAAAAAGCTAAAACTCAAATGTGGGTTCCCTTTCATCTGCTGGATGGCAAAAGATTCTATTTATAGGAAGAAGAAAATATCAGAAAGTAACTGAAGGGACAAACAATAGTGACAATATATCTACACATACGCACACATCATGTGCAAATGGCGACAAATACCAACTGGAAAGACCATAACAGCTAGTATAGGAATTCATTCTGAAAATATCACTAGTTCTCTAAAATTGTACTTTATCAACAGATTAACTCCTTGT
>NC_026159.1:1036032-1041860 GCF_000512975.1 Sesamum indicum
GGTCAGACAAATATCGCAATTCAGTTCTCACCAAAAGGTGGCAAATCAATGCTATAAAAGCAAAGAAACTTTCCTTTTCTTGCAAAAAGTCACCTCAGCCAAAAAAATCAGAGCCCAATAAAATAAGCAACATATCTTTACTTACAGAAGAAAACTGTACGAACTGCCAGGTATGAAAACATAATGACTACTAAAAGAGGCACATATAAACTGAACACCATAGTCCACCTTTCAAATCCATGCAATGTCGCACATAGTTTATCTTTTCCTTGATTTTCAATGAGAGGAAATCGAGGGTCCAATAGTCTGCAAGGAACTTACCCGGATACTGGATTAGCGCTTGAGTTGCACCATTCTTCTCAAATATCGCAATCTTTTGCACAGTTCCAAATGCAGAAAATACCTGGTTAAAGCAACAACTATTAGAAACACATACCTCCTTACATATGCATGAAAGAGAGAATATAGACACGAATTTCTTACTGTGTGAAGAACATCAACCGTGACGGCATATTGCATATTCTCAATAGAAGCAAGCAGAACATTGCTCTCGAACTCCATCTTCTTACCATCAGCCCCAACAGCAGGCTGGATAAAAGTAAATTATTAAAGCTTGCCAAAAATTTTGGAGACAAAAAAATATATCCCGTTCAGAAATGCACCTGAAGAAAACCCTCCATTGCAGTAGGATTAACAGGAAGATATGGATTTGTATAATCCCTGCATGATTAAGCAAGGATAAGTTTACTTGTCATAAAAATGTCAAACGGAGTACAATTCGTGTAACCAGAAGATAAGACCAAAATCAAATATAAAAAATGTTCATAAGACCTCAGCCACAACAAGTGAGATCTCCTCCACATCAAGTGAACCAAAGAATTAGATTCTGTACTCCAAAAAATGTCAACCTTCAGCAATGTTCTAAAGGTTCATAGTGGTTAAAGCAACTATTTGGCTAAATCTTCTAAAGAGACTCCTACTTCAATATGAAAAAAAAAATTACTGCCAGAAGTCGGAGGTTCTTCCTAAGATATAAAGACACCGCTGCAATCTAGATTTCTCAATATCAGTTCAAGAACCTTGAAGAAAATACCAAGAAAGAAGTTCCCTTTAGAGTGACTACTGGTGATAGAGTTATCACAAGAGTAACAGCACCCAGGTAATAGTAATTAATCCCAAGGTACATTGGAAAGTTCAAAATTGAAAAAGCCACATGAAATGCTCCGACAAAATCTTTGTGCAGCAGTAAGAAAGAATAATATGACATCAATGAATTACATTCTAAATCTAAGACACCCAAATTGAGCAATTCTCATCATAGCATTCAAAGAAACATCAAGAAAGAAAAAACCATAAATTATAAGATGGAGAATATTACTACGAGGCCATGTAAAAACACATCTGTGTTATAGCTGCCGAGCTTCACTAACCCCTAAAGGACAAAAACCATTAATTAGAACGGTCACATTTACCCAAAAGGTTTTAATAGGAGGAAAGAAAGAAAGCAAGACGATTGAAGCATCCAACAATGAGGCACAGAAAGGAAAACGTTCAGAACATCAACAAATGAGTGCAAGTTAAGCTGTACCTGCTTCGATGGGATTGAAACTTAATATTCAAGTCTGTATGAGCAGAGTACGAGATGCGTAAATGACAGTCATTTACATGACTTGGAAGAAGGTATCTGAAATTAAACAGTACAACAGAAAATTCACCAAATTGAGAACTCCACTGATACATAATGGGTCACAAACTGGAATCAAAAGAATAGATTATATTTAACCATCTATCCCTGTAAATAGACCTAAAAATACATGCCTCGGTATACTTCTACCATCTAATGAGTCCCTTGCTGTAGATGCAGTCTGAACATCACTATACTGAATTAAAGCCTGCTGAGATTTAACCATAAAAAAATATGAGCTACAAAATTCAGTTACAGAAAGTTTCAATTTTTATCAAAACTTGACCTGGAAACCAGCAGCTTTTTCAAATGTAGCAATCTTGTGCACAAAACCGAAAGCCGAGAATACCTGAAAAAAATAAAATCAAACTTAAGCATTTCAAAGAAAACATAACTAGAAACACCATGGAATAAGTAAGCAAGACATAATCCACAATTAAAAAAGTACAAGAGGGAAATTGCAATATAGTAAGCTATTAAGTGCAGAAGAACACCTGAACAACTTCGAGAAGATAGACCTTATAAAGCAGTCATATGAGAATATATCCAGACTCTCCAATAAGAGACTCAAGAAAACGACCATCTGTGATTATTTTGTATCGTCAAGATTCACGGCATATAAAGAAAAAGTATTTATGGGGGGAAAAACTAATAGCAATACTTAATCTTTCCCAGGTGTAGACTAAGACCACAGGTTTTTTATATGACCCAAGCTCTAAGTAACACAAGCATGGAACACAATTTTCCAGATCATTGGCATAAACTTATATCATGACGAAACTATTATAAACAGGCTATTGTGGCTAAAAACACTGGGAAGGTTATAACCATCATAAAAATGAAATCGCAGCAGGAGGAATCAATGAAGATTAGAAGAATAACAAATTATGCGAAATATGTATTCCAACAAGCCAAATAAAGGTTTCATTTCTTCAGATAAGAGACCTCTGAAGTGTTGATTATCTTAAAACTCAATCCTAAGGAGTAACACAACTTAATTGAACCCTCTTTTCTAGACTTTTCATCTGGACAGGATAAGTAGATATTTCATGATGCCATGAGTCCTATAAACCAGAAAAGGCATACCAAGTGAATGACATCAATGCTGACATCACCAGCTTCAACACCCTCAATGGTAACAAGCAAAACATTTCCTGGAACATCACCAGGACTTTTGTTGTGAACTATTTCATGCCTGTTTGAGTATTGAATGTACACAGTTTTGCCACGAATGCGGGCAGGCTCTGAAGATGAAGCATAATAGGTAACCATATTAATTGCCTGGTTCAGATCTACCTGCAGAAGCATTCACAATTTCCATCAATTACAGCTTTCAGTTCATACAAAACCTCAAACTGCACAACATGAAATTACTGTTGTCTGAGCAACCAAGACCCAAACATTCCCCTAAGTGAATTATCCCAAGGAATCATTTTTTCAAATTTTGACATATCTACATCAGAAACAAATAATTAGTTCATTCGCATGAATCATCAAGAGTAGGGGTCAAGAGTGCAAAGAGTCAAGCTTTTTGAAATTTTCTGGGCTCAATCTCAAGGTTGCCTTAAAAGTACCGTGCATGAGCTCGAACTCAAGCTCACACATAAGAAAATAAATAGAGTTAGCAGAGTTGTATATTTTTGTATGAATATCGCCAGTGTTTTCTCATAATAACAACATAAAACATAATCATATTAATTATATTATAGGACTATCAAATTTAAAACGTAATTTAACTTGTCATTATGTTTATTATATTATAGGATCACACAATAATATAAATCCACACTACCATTATCAGGTGTTGTCAAATTTCCTGCTAGCACTACTACTAATAATAAATTTAGAGCAAAACTAACAACAAAAATAAATTAAAAAATTACGGAAAAAACTCATGGGATTTAACAGTTTGGGTAGAGCTCGACTCAAACTCAAGATGTAGCTAGATTTAGGTCGATGGCAAACGGGCTCGACTCATGCCGTACCCCAAATCAAGAGTGTGGATGGCTTATGACTTGTGATGATGTTTCAGTCATTTCTGTCAACATAGGCAGTACTATTTAATTAAGAAAGAAAAACAAATAGGAAAAGGGCGTACGAATTCGACAAAAGCCTGATTTCTATTAGCCCCGACGTTGCACTTGGTGTTTACGATCTTGCCGAAGGGTCTGCAGAGCTCCACAAGCTCCTCTTCCATGCACTCCCATGGAAGATTCCGGAGGTGGAGGACTTTGGACGGCGTCTGCGTGTACCGAAACTGCGGCTGGCCCGACGTGGACATCGGTGTAAACCTCTTCAGGATTAGGGTTTAATTGGGATTGTGGATTATCAGTTGTGGCAGTTAATCAGAGGCTCAGACTGCTCTATGAATTTAACGTTGGAAGGAGGGCTGTTGATATTGCTATTGTATATTTGTGTCTGCGGGCGACGGCTGATTTATGCAGTTTAGATTCCAGAGAGGTTTTGTTTCTTTTAAATGTTTCATGTACGGATAATTCTAGAAACCTGTTTTTTGATGTTCGATGAATTGATAACTATGGTAATAATAATAAAGGTAAATTACAATGAATTTTTCAGATGATTATTTTAATTATAAATATTTTATTATTATTTAAAAAATTATAAAAAAAATTCAATTATTAATATTTTAACAGATAATTTTTATGATGAATTATTATGATGGATTATTTGTTAGACGATTATTAATGTTAGTATAGAATTTATAATTTTTTAAATAATGAAAAGATAATGTAATTATGAAAAATATTATGAATGCTCGTTGAAATTTACCCAAATAATAATGACATATATTGTAACAAAAAATAAAACTAAGTAAGGATATGATACTAATTACTTGCACAATCAATTTTAAAAATAGTTCAGGTAAATGGCAATTCAGATGAGCAAATTATGTCAATGAAACCAATAACTATAAGATTATTAATTTAGATCCTATCAGTTTTGGTGCGTTTTTTATCGTAAAATCATATAAGTTGGCTTTATCGAACAAAAATAAATAAATTAAAATTCTGTACAAACAAAAGAAGTGTCGGGCATGTCCTCAACGTAAACACTTCAATGACCAAGTTGCACATTAACTAGCTTGTAAAACCTCTAAAATTAGAATGTTTTCATCGTGTTTGATATGGGTATTATGTCAGCTGGGTATGAGTCAAAATACCCAGCTGACATAATACCCATATCAAACACGATGAAAACATTCTAAGTCTTGAATAAGATAATATGATGTCAATGTTTGGAGCCTCGAGATAAAAGGGGCACGGGCCCCGAATAGCATTTGAAAACTCGAAGTATTTGAGAAGAGAATATGAGGTCAATAATAATATTATGTTCGAAGCCTCAAGAGAAAAAGACACAAGATATAGATAACCTTTTGAATTTGAAGTTTAAGGAAAAAAATACAAGACAATTTAAACCTTGAAAGAATACGATGCCAAAATAAAATGCAGGCACAAAGTCCTAAAAAAAGAAGGATACGAGACATTCATAACCTCATGTTTGGATTCCCAAAATAAAACATACGACAATAATATAGTAGTCATATACAAAGTTAAAGAGGAACCAATCTCTATGATAATGCTTCCTAACTATAAAATCTACAACCAAATCCCTATTAAATCCATCTTCAACAATGATGCTCCAAGGAGATGCATTTGGGAGGATGATTGAAGCCCTCAAGGCCACTCCTATTGTCATCTATTAAAGACTTTCATCAGAGATCAGAATGACATATTGCTTTAAGTATAAATAATGCGTACGATATCAGTGTTAAGTATTTTTTTTCCAATAAATAAATCAATCTATTAATCAAAATTGAAAAGCAAAAAACTTGAATGTTTGTTTATATTATCCTCAATTGATTTACTGTAGGTCAAATAATTTTTTTAATGTTTAAATTATCTTTATATATATTCACGCGTTAATTAATGTGAAGAGGGTAGTTTGGTTTAAAAATATTTGTTTGATATGCAATAAATCAGGTAAAAATTTTAATTTCAATTTTTATAAATTTGATGAATTTTGAATAAAAAACCTATTTATTAATAAAATAAAAATTAGGAGTATTATCATTTTTGAAAAATCACAGTGTCTTTTGTGCGATAAAAATAAAAGGAAAAGTGTG
>NC_026159.1:1041870-1042937 GCF_000512975.1 Sesamum indicum
GTAAAATATTATGACATAATAATAGTTAGAAAACAGTATTCTGTTTTTTTGGAATTACAATATTTGCAATATAAACTGCAGAAGAAAGTAAATACTATTATTGGTAGGTATAGTCGGGTCAAAACCCTAGATATTATATTAGCGTCATCGCTCGCCCTTATAGAACCTGCTGTCGCTTATCTGCAAATCTTTAAGATTCAACCCTCAAGAATTTCGTCTGTGAGGTAAAATTTTCACCCGCTCTGCCTGCTGCTATCCATCGATTATTTTTGTTGATTCTGTGATATTTTCTGGCATGAAATATGACGCCCTGTTTTGATTTCCAGATCCAATCTTTTCACCTGAGAATTTGCGTACCATAACATTTTTCGGTGATATAATTTGTGGTTCTAACATATATGGTGTGTTGAAATTGGAATCTTGCATGTTGTTGCCTTCCCTTTTCTTTTTGATTCACATGTAATTTTATGCTACAGCGAAGATATGAGAGTACGGAATTGAATTTGGAATTTCATAAACTGTGAGATTCGTGGTATGCTCATTATTTCTAACTCTAGGGAAAAAGAGTGTTGGTTTTCAATTCAAGGTATTTACTACTGGGTGTTCATTTGTGTATATGTGTGTGTTTTAATTGGGTGAAAATAATCGATGTTGAAGTTATTATGATCTTGTTGATGTTTTTTTTTTTGATCTTCTTTTCTTTTCTGAAACTTAGATTTATTTATTTATTTCGTTTTTTTTTTCGTGATTATATGTACCATCAGTTGATGAGACTTTTCTTGAGCCACCATTTGTTCACAGTTCTTGTTACTCATGGTTTGATGCTTGTTGGTGGTATCGTATATTCTTTATATTCCTATCTTGCAGTTGGACTTATTTGCATGTATTGGTTACTTATTTACAATTTGATTGCCATGTGTAAGTTCTAAAGTTGATCAAGAGTGCAATTGCCATGTTTAACATTTAAGTGCGTGTGTTAATTTTGGAACACTTCCATACTTGAAAGCACTCGAAAGTGAATTTAAATGGTACTAAAAAAATAAACTTCCTGTATTTCACGATGTGAC